>NC_091509.1:11650907-11810504 GCF_947461875.1 Haliaeetus albicilla | reverse complement strand
AGTCCATTTGCTTCTTTCTGTGCGTGAACAAAACTAACTGCAGTCTCAATCCTGCGAGTGCATTTGCTCGTGTGCTCCCGCTGACCTCGGCGTAATGCGTAACATGTATGGGTGACTCCTGGGCTGGAGCGTGGGCATGAACTGGAGCAGCTGAAACAGCGAAAATTCAGCCTGAACATGCAGAGAGGCACCCACGAGTGAAATGAAGAGCATGTGGGGCAGACGTTATGTGTAGACTGTCTAAAGTAACAATGGGAAAAGAACAAGTAAACGTATGTAGTGCAAATATAGGGTATGCGGGGAGGAGGGATGCGTTAGCAACAGGTCTATAACCATCTGGCTGCTACTATGCCAGAAATGCTATTGCACCAGCAGATCACAACCAACCTCTCACCTCTGCCTGCCAAGTGCTTGTCTGGTTGCTCTTTAGCTTATTTCAGTGAAGGGAACCGAGCTATTTTAAGTAGAGGATCACTGCTAGCTTAATTTGTTTTGATTGAAGGTCATTAAAGAGTGACCACACCAGAAGCTCAGCCACAGCCGACGGGCAGTGAGGACCAGGTGGCAGACAGGGGGGACGCTTTCCTTTCCAGCCTTCGCAGCTGGTGCCAGAAGAAGACCTGTGTCCACAGCGTCAGTCCCAACCACTCAGAGAGGTGGTTCAGATCAGGGCTGCATTTACTCTAATCCTTCCCTTAATATCTTAATGGATCAACCCTTCTCTGCTTTCTCAGTGTTAATATGTGGAGAAACAAGCAGCAAACATCTTGTGTGTTGAAGAGAGGCAAAACCTGAGAAGGAGGGAGGGCTATATTTTCCAGGGAAGCAAAGGCTGCGTTGTGAGCGCGGGAGGAGATGAAGAAGCAATGAAGCCAAATCGGGTGTGCCAGGCAGGGCACCAGCAACCATCAGCCTGGAGTAAATGAAGTAGCAGCTTTGCACGTGCACACACCTCTTTGGACAACTGACTGTGCAGGACAGCACAGCCATGGAATGTGAAAGTGGCTGCCGCGTTCAACTGTGAGCATCAGCCTCTTCGAAAGGTCCAAAGAAAAAGGTGCGATAATTGCGTGGAGCTGACCACAGACTAACATGTGAGGTCCACAGGTATATCTGGCTGCTCGTACAAAGGCCAGTGGACGTGGGCGATGCAAGAAGCACCCGGGTCCTTAGCTGCGTCTGTGAAGGCATGTGTTTTAAGCGCGAGGATAGGCCCTTTTCCTGACTCTCCTAGCAAAGCCTCAGCCTTGGGGAACATGCTGAGAAATCATCACACAACCTCTGTGGGGAAAAAGTCAGTATCTAGTTCAAACAATGTCACTGTCTCCCCACTGATAAAACAGATGCAGAAGTCAGGACTGGTTTAACAACCTCCTTTCTCAGAAGTTCCCAACCATCAAATTTCAAGCGTTGCTCCTTTGATCTCAGAAGCACTAGAAAGATGTTTTTCTTTTTTCTTTCCTTTTCTTTTTTTATTTTAATTTCACTAGCATGCCATGGCACAATACCTAACCCTGCATAGCTCAGAAGACTTCTGCTACTCTGGATTGTTTTTGTTTCTAGCTAGTCTCTAATTATTCTGGTCTTGCAGAGGGGGGAAGGGAAAGGGAAGACAGGAGCGTCATCAGCTTGAGCATCTTGCTAAGTGAAAATGAGAAATCTATAGGAAAAAAGAAATTGGTACAGTTTGTAATTGTTTTGTTCTTCAATCACTCAGGAAATAAATTGCTGTAGAAAAAAAAAGTGGTGTCTTTGAACATCCAAACCAGAAGAGAGCCAGTAAAGACACTGCCTTTCTTTGAAAAGCAGCCCCTTTTCCTCAACCCATTTCCACTCCTTCTCATTAGTTCAGATAACTCTCGTAATGCTAATTCATTAGGCTCTTCCAGGATTATTTCCCTTCAAACAGCTGCTGAGAAAATAGAAATAATCTCCTTGTCGCTGATTGAGGCCATGATTGCGACTGCCAACAATACGTCTCCTGCCGGCACCGTGGGGAGGTGCCAGGTCTCAGCCCCGGGTGCCTGTTTGATGTTCAGGAGAACAGAGGGAATGAGGGCAGGAAACCTGATTTGGGCTGAGTTTTATGGCTTGCATTTATTTCATATATAATTGGCAGCCGTGATTTAAGGGGGAATCCATCTTTGAAAGCAAAGAACAGTCTCTCCTGACAGTACTGGGAATGGTTTCTCAGGGGTTTAAATGGATCCTAGGCAGTGGGGTTTTCTCCCCTCTTTTATTCCCCTTTCACCAGCATCTCACAGCTGCAATAACTGTGGGTATCATTTTGCTACCTGGGAGGCGGCTGTTTCCCAGTGGCTATTTCTCAGTCCCTCTGTGTCCCTCTTGCTCTGGGAGGCTTTGGTCCCAGGTAGGCAGCTCATCTGCAGGCAGGGTGAGTTTATCCAGTGTTTTGCATCCACCTTCAAACTGAGGACCTCAGTTAATGCAAATAGGGAGAAGAGAGAGGATTAAAAATACTACTTTTAAAGGTTTTTTCTTTCTCTTCTTTCCAAAGACCTGAAAGCAGAATCAAAAAGCCATTCCTGTAAGCCAGCATACAGCAGTGAGGGTGATCTGAGCTGCAGTGGGTTCCTTACCTCATATGGCTGCAGCACATTTTATGGGAAGAAAAGGGGTAGAGAAAACCCTAAAGCGACTTCATTTCTTGCAGTCTATCTCTGGTCTGTACAGGAAGCCCTCAATCCTAGAAGCGACAGAGAAGAAATGAGGTGATATATAGGTCTTTTTTTAATTCAATGGGACATGGACCATGATGTGAGTTATGGGATCCAGCCATAGTTTTCCTTAGCCTTAATGGCCAGCTGTCAGTCAGGTGCTGCAAGCCTCAGTTTCCCCATCTGTGAAAAAAAAGCAGATAATACACAATGCTGTGCATTAGCAGCAGTACAGATAAGGTCCTTTTAGCATGTGAGGTGGTGCATAAGATCCTGCATGCTCACAAATTTCCTACTACATCTGCTGGGTCCTCCACCACAGAGCGTAGCCCCCAGAGTCTGCTGTGTACAGCAGCCCAGGAACCAGCCGGCGTTGCTCAGGGCTGGGTAACATGGGCAGCTTAGGACGAGGGAATGCAGTCCTTGTTCTTGCAGGGGATGGGAATAATTTCTCTGCAACCATTTTTCACTTTTCTACCCCATCTTCTTGCCTTCTTCATAATGACATCATCCGAATCCAGGCAACATGTAAGGATCTTGCGGCTGTGTAAATGCCAAGAGCTTTTCATTCCACACTTGCCAGTCCGTCACCGGTTTTCAGGTGCATCAGTGCATTTTGCGAAGCTGTTTCTAGCTCCTTTCTGGCTGTTGCGGAACACAAGACAAATTATCAAGGATTCAAAATAGCGCAAAAGGTGTCACTTGATATTCAGTAGTCAGCCAGATATTTCGTTATGATCCCACATATCTTCTACCTATTTAAGGAAGCAGAAACACACACGTTCATATTCACAAGGTTTTTCAGACATATACCAAATAACCCAATGACCAGAGGATCCTAGCACTTGAGTAAGAATATCTTCCTTCCTTCCGCCCCGCAATCCATTCATCCCCCATCTCCCCAAAAAGATAAAAATAGCCCAACATGTGAGCTGCAATTTGATGCGAGGCTTCCAGCAGCTATGGGGATGTGCGGAAGGCAGCCAGGTAGCCTAGCAACAGGGTGCAGTTATTTGAGGCTGATCCAGACAAAAAGGAGGACTGATTTTCCTTGGGGTGGGGGCAGTAGCAGGATGGGGACGAGTTCTTCCTCCATGCCCAAAAAGCAGGCTGTACCCAGGGTTGTTGTTGCATTTATACCTCCATCCTGGTGCTGGTTGTTCTCTGGGACAGAGGGACTTGCAGCTTATCTGCATGAATGTCGGGGTGTTGATATACCACTTGCATGAGTGGGGTTGGAAATCAAGACCTGAAAGGTGTTAGGACTGGGGGGAGAGAGTTACACCTACAGCAAAATGCCTGTGTTGTCAGAGCATCTTATAATGGTCCCTATATACTACTCTGTGTTACCAGGAGAGTTTGTCTCTAACCACAGCTCTCACACACACACAGAGCAAAGAGTTACATGATGACTAGAGGGAATCTTCTGCAATTTATGGTCTCAGCCTGCATCCTTGCCACCCGTGGGGCTTTTGCTGGAAGCTTCAGCGGTGCTTCGTCAAGCCCTTGCATCCCATCCTGACAGGGCTGCCCTTTCAAACTGGCTGCATGGCAACTATTCAATGCCCCTTAAATCACACCCGGCCCTTCTTTCAAATGATCGGCTCTTTAAGCCTGCAGCAGAGGTAGCATTACCTACCACCTCAGCCTGGGCAACAGATCAAGGCTGGAGCCTTTCCTCTGACACTGGCTGGTGGTTGACCTTGAGTCAGCTGTTTGATCTCACCAGCTTTCAGTTTTGCCGTTTGTGAAGGAAGAACAATGATATTTATCTCCCTTCACGAGGCATTCTGCGAGCTAGACATGAAAAACACCTATAAAAATGCAAAGCATGACTATGATTTATTTAACAGCTTTTCCACCCCAGTCCTCAGCCTCTTCATTACCAAGATTGACAACTGTACTGAATGTAGAAGCAGACAACATGTGGGTTTCCTGAAACGAGCCTGAGCTCCCCCTCACCGGGCTCCAAGGCAGCAGAAAAGGAGGACTCGGCTGGAAAGGAGGCTTGGCACATTAGCAAAGGGATGCCCCGGTTCAAATGAGGGTATAATTCTGCACACAGGAGGGCAGTGGCTAAAATTAACAGATGCGCTGGCACAGCTCATCCCTTGCGACTGCAAGGCACGACCTAGCACCAACCGCAACCCAAAGCTGCTGCAGGAGGGAGGGAGGGACATGGACAGAGCAACACCATCGGAGTGGGACAAACCACGCCATGGCACAGGATTTCAAACCAAGGAGAGGGGTCTCTTTTCTAGGCAGATTGGGCAATTTATCTTTTTCGCTGTCAATTAAAATAGCCTGCTGACAGGAAGTCTTCACTGTCAGGATCAGTAAAGGGCCTTCTTCCCTTTCCATCCACCGTGACTAGTTTTACTCTCATCTAAATGTAAATCTATTACCAGCCTATAAATGAAAGTCTCACATAAAAGGGGCAAGAGAAGTCCATGGACAATGTACAGGTGACTGATTCCCTAATGCCAGCACTATTAATAACACCCCACATCAGCCAGTGTACTTTGGAGCTGAATCCCAGTGAACGGGATGAGAGGTCTTTTAAATGATCTATACACTCCTCACCAGGGACTCCCTTGCATTGATCTGTAAAGATGGGCATTTCATTTCCATAATTTGTCTCGGATAGGATTCTCTCCAAGTTCTCTAGGCGTGTTTGCAGCCAGCTCTCCTCTGGATTTCAAAATGGTTTTCAGCCCAGACAGGAGAATTTGTAAAGGCTTATATGTGTGTGCATGTGGTTTGTGAGTGGCTTTAGCCAGAATCTTTCAGTGCAGGCTGCTATTTTAAAGGTAAGCATTAAATTACATCTGGATAAACTCCTTTTCTTCACTTTACTACTAATACAGAAGACCAGGCTCTTACGGACACATGACATCCCCTAGGACAAGAGCAGGGGATACCACTGAGTGACATGTTGTCCTTCCATTCTCACAGAGACCTCAGCACTCATCTTCACATCTCTTTTCTCCCCTTCCTCCCCAGCTCCTCCTCTCTGATACTGTGGAATAAAACTGATGCAGTTCTCCATGCAAATAGCCAGTCCTGCGCCCTTCTCTTGAGAGCAGCCCTGGCTCTTTCTGAAAAAGCAAACTCACCCCTTCTGACCTGTGGAATGGCTTCACATATTTCGTAAGAAGACCCCAAGAAGCACTGAAGCAGATAACTCTGTAGTCTGTTTCACCCTGATTTAACATCAGATTTTAGGTCTGAAATGCCATCAAGTTAAGCATATAATGATAAAACTAGGTCCCAAGGCAGCAAAGCATTTAAGCATGCACTTTAATTTAAGCATACGAGTAATCTCACTGACTGTGTACCGAAATATAGTTTTGGTGGGAAACATGATCATGCTCTTTGACAGAGTAGGGAGTTAGTAGCCAAAAATGTTAGTGTGTAAACAAATCAGGAAAGTGCATGCATAAATCATTACCTTTAAGCCTTTATAGGGGCAATTATTCAAGTACAGACACAACTGCAGCAACCGTATGAGCGCTTTGCTCCTGCCAAGGGGTTTGAAAGTTGCTCAAAATCCAGGTGTTTTACCTTTTACTCTTTATACTAACATCAACACACTGATGCCCAAAGTGATGTTCTCTACACATCCCTTTGTACTTGCTGGCCATTTGATTCTGCTGCAGGAGATCCTGAAGTCTTAAGTAAAACTGCAGTTTCATTCCCAGGGGATAGAGACTGACATGCATTTCAGTAGTTTGTCTTTTCCACATTTATTGCTTCAGCAGTCTGTCTGGCAAGTCTCTGCAAGGCTGGTATTGCAGTTTGGTTAAGTTAATGAAGATTTGGAGGCTCTGCCTCATCCCCCTCCCAAAAAGAAGACCAGAGTTGCCTGATGAATCTCATCCAGCAGACTGGATGGCACAGGAGGGATTTTCCTGATCCTTTCTACATCAGCAGTGTCACCTGGAGCTGGTTTCTTCATCACAGCCCCTTCAGTGAGTCACTGAAGAGCTGTGCTGTGTTTCAATGCTGCCTCACCTACAGCATCCCCAAGCCCTACGGAGGACCCTGCTCTTGTCCTGATCTCACCCACAACCAACATCAATGTGTAGGAGTTAACCTGGAGGGTTTTAACATTCCCACTCCCGACCTCCATCATGCCAGATTTACTCTCTGGCTTTGTTTTCTAAGCCCTTGTTTAGCAGCATTGCTTCTCCCTCCTTCACTCACAGCCCTTCAGTCACTCGCCTGATAAAGCTGCCCCAAGCCCCATCGTCCGCTCAGTTCTCTGACACACAGATTAGCCAACAGCTACAAATAAAGGCACCAGCTTTGCTTTTCTGGAAGGGATTAGTGTGCTTCCAGAAGAATGTCAAATCCACAAGCTGGTCCCTTTGTTCTGCTCCACTTCATACACATGTGTTTTTGTAGAGCCTTATAAAAAAGAAATGAAAAAAAAAATGGGGGGGGGGGGAGCGGGGGAGGAAAAGAGACAGATTGCTTTGCTATTGCCTGGCATTATCTCTCCTCGACTTTATCGGGGGTGGAGACGAGGCAGCAGTGTCAAAGCAACAGTGGATTCTCTGGATGGTGCAGCCGCTCACCATGCTGCGAGTCAGATGTTAATAATTATTTAGCAGTTGAGTGTGCACAGAGAGAGAGGGAGAAAAAATTGAATTTACATGCATCACTACAGTGGCCTTTAAAAGTCTTAGCATGAAAAATGCATGACTGCCCATGCATTATTTATTCAGCAATGAATAGAATTTCCCGAAGATCAGACTCGCAGGTCAAGACTGACAAATTTGGCAGAATTAAGCATCATGTCTATCAGCCCAATAGCAGATATGAAGGAGAATAGTGCTTCAACATGTAAGGCATTGCTGCTTTGTTACATAAATCTGGCTTTAGAAGGGCGTGCAGGGTTTACCCCAACCAGAGCTCCCTTACCAGCCTGTGTTTAGCAGAAGAGAGTCTTGTTTTTCCATTCATCCTGGATTCAGATTGGGTTCACTCCCTCTTTACACAATGAAAAGCCTTTTAACGCTAAGTATCTGTGGCAGAATCTAGTTGTTTTGATCCACAAAGCACCATTTGTTTCAGGTTTTCTTGTGTTTATTCTGTCATCGGCAAGGCAGCTTGAATACAACCTTGAGGCTCTCAGCTGACAAATGCCCCCCAAATTCTCTCCATCTCTCTCTTTTTGCCTTTCCAGTTGTAATTCTTGTTTGAAAATAATTTTGTGCAGTCTCTGGTCCAGCTGCCTCTGGAATACCAATGAAGTACATCTGAGACAGCAACTCTATTTTAGCTAGCTGGCCTGATCCAATATTGGGGAGTATGTAGACCCTACCAAATATATGTTTCCCTCACTATACACACAGGCATGCGTTCATCGCTCCCGGCATACCGGTACCCCTACAGACCAAACTTCTAAGCAAAATCATTGCCTGACAGTCCATCCCAGCAGCGAGGGGAAGAGCTGGACCGTGGGAATAGCTCTGTGTGCAGAGCACCCAGCTCCAAGCTCCAGCCCAGCATTACCAAACCTCGTTAGCTAATGAATGGGGAACATCTGGTCACTCTGTGGGCTCTCATTCTGGAAAGATAAATCAGAAATGTTTCGAGTTCTCTCCCTGTCATGACTAGAAAGCCATGATGACAGGCACATATCAGTTTTTTGCATGGGCTAGCAGCTTATTAAAAAGGAGCACGTTTAACTTGCGTGAGGGTCTCCTTACAGAGTCATTAGTTAACCTATTCGCTTTTAAGCTCTGCTGGGGAGACCCTTGACATAGCAGAGGTGAGCTACAGGTTTTTGAAGTCTAATAAATACTTACCCATTGCTTAGTGATGGGAGGAACAGATCTGAAATCATTGTATTTTCCTTGCATGTATGGAGTTTTGTGTGGGACAAAGTGCCTCTCTGTTACAGCTGCTCCAGAGAGTCTGTCCCAGCGGGACCCCCCTGAACAGGGCAGACAGACCCAGGCCACCCCAGCAGGACCTAATGGAGGCAAATGGCCTGGGGGTGTGAGGAGGGAGAGGGGTATGGAAAGGGATGAGCTGGAGGGAAATCATCACAATTTCCATGGCAAGAGCTGAGCAGGGCAGACAAGCAAAAAAGGCAGGTGGGGAGTGAAACGGAGACAAGGCAATTTGGGGGAAAGAGAGGCAAGTGGTGTAAAACACTACTAAGTGCAGGCTGGAAGAGTGCAGCTGAGCCCCTTCTTGCTTTGGCTCACACACATAAGCTTTCCTGACTCTGCACACACTTTCATCTGCGGAGGGCTGGGAAATGCTGCTCAGAGCAAATTGATGCTGCTGCTCTGCAGGCTGGCTGTCTCCCACGGGGACATAAGGCTTGGGGGTTAGACACAGGGGGGAAAGGACAGCAAACATCTTGTGTCCTACCTCTGTGCCCCATTCTTTGTGCAGAGGGGTCCATACCATGAGCCCTAGTTCTGCACTCAGAAAGGAAATGAAAAATAAGGTTGTGTGAAACAGGCTCAACCCCTGCACATACTAAAGAAACCGTAGAGTTTATCAGCTTGGTAGACTTGTATTCCTGTATAAGGTCAGTAAGATTTTCTCCACCACCATCCCCCTCACAAAGTGCATAATAGACATCCTACAAGTACAGAAGCATCTCAGGAGCAATCTACTCTGGAGCTTGTTTGAAAATTGCTGTTTGCTATAATGGTACCCAAGGGAGCACTGCTCTCTACTATTTGTTTAAAGCAGACTGGTAAAAGTGAAGTAATGCCCTTACTCACTTTCTGAATACAGGCTGTTCCCCACAACATTGGGCAAAATTGAATTGCTGAAAGAATAGCAACAAAGTGCTCTGCTCTGGAGTGAGGGATCCTAGTTCAATGAAAACATGAAGGTAGAGGAGTGAAGCCTATGTAGGAGGGAAACAATGTCTACAGTTGACCTTTGGTATGATGCTTATAGCAAGGTTGCCTGCCTAAACATGAGCTGGGTTTTGGCTCTTTTTGTTGTCTGGTTAGGATTTTGTTTGTTTGTTTGTTTGTTTTTAAAACAGATACATGGTCTTACGAGAAGCTCAGAAGAGGGAGAAAGCACTGCAGTGGCAGTGGCCAAAGCCAAGATGAGCGGAGGTGCTTCTGGAGTCTCAAGCTCTAAATGCCTTTAGGAAACAGTCCAGTGGGAAAGCACTGTCAAGGTGATATCACTTGACATGCACAGGCTTCTATAACGAAGCCAGTGGGAGAAGGAGTAATATAGGACTGCCTGAGAAAAGCTAGAGGCGCTGAGTGTCTCTCTGCCTCATACACACAGTGTTGTGTTTCTACACAGGGCGGGCTTAGTAAGTGGATGGGGTGGTGGGAGGCCTGTTGGTCCACCATTTACACCTCCCAGTTAAGGGTTAGGGAAGCCTGGGCAGCCCCTACTGCCCTTCACCCACCTCCCAGCTGCATCCAGAAAATAATAATCCCCTGTGCCTAAAATATCTCCTTCCACGCTGAGGCTGCTGCTTTTCCATGCCCATGCTCTGCTTCATAATAGTCGGTCTGATGAAGGTGACATAGCTCGTACATAGAAGCGTATCTTTTCCTTTCCATTGAAGTTGCTCAGTGTCAGTCTCTCCTTCTGTACAGCTGCACGCTTAGACTGTCTCACTGAGGCCTGATCACGTCTACCCTTGCTGATGTGAAGTGGTGCCTTTTCATACAAGGTCCCTCAGTAGCTCTCTAGCCCTGCTCTGCCTTGGTAACGGCAGCAAAACTCAGCCCTGGAAATTACCCATGCAAGGTAATAACCGTGTGTGAATCTTAGCATTAATGTTTGTGAAGTGCTTTGAGATCCCAGCAGGGAAATTGCATTGCAGTGAAATATTAAACTACACAGATCCCTACAACCTTGCAGGCAATCGCCAAGTGACCTGAGAGGCTTTTTGTTCTTCCCCAGCCTCTTAGTTTCTCTGTACAAACTATGGTTCACTAAGTACAAGATCATCTGCAGTTCAGTTGTAAGGAGTATCTTCATACCACTTCCAGACAGGAAGAGAGGGCAGGTAATAGAATGTAATGCAGAATCTTTTGTTGCTCCAGTCATATTTATCATTAATTCAGCTACCATGTACAGATGCAAAGGGAGAACTAAAGTGACTGTCCTTAAAAAAATGTACTGGTTGAAATAATTCTAGGCATTGTTATTCCTATTGCACACTGTCGTGTTCATTGTTATCAGAATGGCTCTGTGAAATTGCCATGGATGTACGAGGCTATTTTCATAATTCACTTTTGACACACATTCTAGGCTGCTGCTTTTACGGTGGACTTTTGCTTCTTGCCTTTAATCATCTGGGTTGTATATTGCTTTCTCTGCATTCTCATCACAACAAGCAATCATCCCAGAACAGGTATATATCTCTCCTGAATTTGGTACTTCTGCACATTCTAGGCAGATGTGGACTCATGAATTCTCAACGTGCCTCGATTTATCCTTATGGACTGCAACCACTTCAGAAACATTCAGTGTTGCACCCAGAGCTTACCCTGGGTTCTTTCAGAGTTGCATTTTATTAGGTTATATTGGATCACAAAATCCTGAAAACCAACTTTTTTTGGAAGGATTTCTTACAACACTATAATTACTGTAATAAGTTCCATGTGAAGATCTCTAAATGTATGTTACCAAATGAGGTTTGTGGCACTCCCTGGAGGTGTATAAATATTATTATTCCCACTTTATGGGTAGGGAATTTAAATAATGAGGAGGAGAGGTGACATATCTAAGGTCATGCTGGAACTACATTGGAGAGGATAGGATAACTTGAAATCAAATATAGCTCTGACCTCCTAAATCTCAATTCATTAATTTGAACTCTGAATGATGCATCCTTCTTATCCAGAGGGTTGTACGTTGATGTACTACCACTGGGGCTTTTTTCTGAGGATCAAAAGGGCTATGAGCCATGTTGAGCTTGGTGGAAGTTCTATGTCTTGATTACTCAGTGGCTAGAAACACAGAAATGAGTTTTCTTTATTTGAAAGTATAATTTCTAAAGTAAAGAAAACTTAGTCATAGCAAAAATGTTTCTTTCATCCATTTAGTGAGATGGGTATGTTGTGTCTCTGCTGCCCTGGAGATCTCTGGCAATGGAAAGCTGGGGCTACCTGCGCAGGTGGCCTTTTGAACTCTGCATAGCCGAGAGCTTGTTTATGTCCCTGTAACCAGAGTGAGTTAGCGGACTTTAATTTCACAGCTATTCCTTTTGTGTCCACCTCTTACTAACCTTTAATTATGCCTTCATGTTCACTCTCACAGGCTCTGTAGTTGACCACAAATTTAGTCGTGTGGCCCAAATGAAAAGCAAAGGCACATAACTGTGTTAAGGTCAATTATCTTATGCTATAGTTCTCCTGCAAAGTGAGCTGCTTCTGGTAAACCATATTATTAAACAGGCAGTTATTCAATGCTGAAGTTGCTTTAGTTGTGCTTTTTCCTAAAAGTAACACTAACAGGTCATCAGCATCACAGAGCATTGCAGTGTTGGAGACAATAAGGCAGCCAAATCTCATTGCATGCCTGTGATCAGGGTTTGAAATTCATTAAAAAGGAGTAGTTGATGGTGGACTATGGTTTTATCTGCTCTACAGCCAGTTCTTCTGGAGGGTCTAACATCTGAACCTATCAAAGTTTTGCAATATTAATTATGTCATCTAATACCCTGTCACATTAGTATGCATTTCATAAATGAATATGGAGCCCTCGAAGTTCAGTTTGTCTAAAGCCAGTCTGAACATCAGTAGCAAAGGATCATAAAAGCCAGAGAGGGGAAAAGCCTGTGAGAACATTGAGTAACTCCTCTTTTAATGCAGGATTATTCTTAAAGAAGAAGAGGCTGAAATGTATGCAGTAGAGGTTTTCAAATCCCACTTAAAAAAAGAAATTAAAAGTGGTAGAGTGATTTTTGTATGGTGCTAACTGGGAAATCAATCTGTACCCTTGTTTTATATCTAAAAAAATGCCATAGAAATAAAACATCTGTATAAACGTGGGGAACTGTGTCGGGTAATTAGAGAACTTCTTGATCTGTGAAAGACAAATTCTACCTTCTATGTAGCCATACAGATTTCAACAATTGCATGGTGTTTTCACAGCTGAGTTTCCCAAGGAACAGCCAAACTGAAATAGATCTTGTATTGAACAAACAAACAAACAAACAAAGACCAAAACCCCCAGAGCTGATGTTTTCATCCCCAATAATCCACACTCAGTGAGGAAGTTGTGTATACACTTGGCTTTGGGTGAATGAATGGTCAGGTACGTACTGGAGCCAGGCAAAAGATGGTGTTCCTAGCTGAATAGGGATCAATTACTGATTTGCATCTCTTTCAGATATTCTTCATCTCTTCTGTCTTTTCAGATAGAAAGCTGTTGTTGGAGTTACAGACGCTTCTGCTGTTTGCTAAAATCTCTTGCTGTGTGCGGCCAAGCAGTGTTTTTTATATATCAGCTAGAAGCACCTGCAAGGTGCAGCTGTATTTCCCATTGCACACCATTTTGCTGTGCTATGAAGCATCACTCAGATTTTGTTTCTTAATAAAAATCACACGTATGGAAAAAAAAGCACGTGGAAAATGTTGCTGTTTTCATTTACACAGTCTAATGCAGTGACTTTTAAAAGAGAGATAAGGAAATTGTACCACTGTGTCAAAACTGAACTTGTAATGGAATCAGAAAATAATCGCAGTTTAAGAGAGAAATGCTTCAAATTCCAGGAATAAAGGGCACCTTATTACAAGCTGAAGGTCTATGAATAATCCATTATCTGGAATCTGCAGAGGATTCAATAGGAAAGCCACTGTTGTATTTCCTTTATATTTGCTGGAATTCAATTTCATTTTGTATTCTTCTTTTGACGTTAAAATATTGATGTTTACATCACTACTACACCTAGATGCCAAAACTGGTAATCAGAAGACAGTGGACTGCAGCTAACATGAAAATTAGGAGAAAAATAAGTTCTCTTCTAGGAGATTTATAACTCCCAGTGGTTTTGTGGTGTGAGGTGGCTTGTACTGCTTGGGAAAGGAATCTTCTGTTTTTACAGCTCAGGATGGGAATCAGTTTAGGATTTTAGACCTTGACTAAAATAGCCTTGCACTTTCTTTTTAATTTCCTTACAGTCAATGTTTTTTTGGTCAGGATAACTGTTGAATCTATAATGCTAGAAAGTGTCGTCTTTCTGTCAGACCTGGAATAATTCAATTTCTGTGTGATACACATCGAACTTCCCAGCCTTCCAACCACTGCCAGGAGGCTCAGCCACGCCGCAGGCAGGATACAACCCCTCATTACCGAAGTTCACCCCAGGCACACCACAGTGGTCTGCGCCTGGGCTCTCCAAGGGACCCTCTTGCAGGGGACTCAGCTCAGCAAGAAGGACACAGCCCCCAGGGACCTACAGTCAGCAGGCGCATACAGCACCCAGGTCGGCACTGCCTAACCCTAAACCTGAGCAACTATTGGAATAGAGCGTATCAGTTCATCTCATCTTGATTGAAAGCCAGGATTTCTGGACTCTCTTGATCACATGTTCCAATGGTAAAGTGCCCTTGCTGTTGAAAAAATAAATTTTAATCATTTTATTTCTAATTTAATCTTTGCTGAATTCAAGTTCCAGCAATTTAATGCCTTTGTCTGTTAGAATAAAGAGCCCTCTTGTATCAAATGTTCTCCCTATGTAGGTACTCACAAACTGTGATTAAATTGTCTCTTAATCTTCTTTCAATAAGCTTAATTGAACATCATAATATCAGTTGAATCTCCCAAAAAGGGCCACCTCTTGATAACTGATTTTCCAAAGAATCTTAAAGCCACAGGAACAAACAAAGTTTCCCAGTTCCTCCCTCCTCTTTTTTTCTCCTGGCCTCTATTAAATAAAAACAAAATCTGTGGCAAGGAATCTGTCTTCTGCCTGCTTAGTTGAAGCTCATTTCCAAGGCAGGTTGATGATACAACAAATCAAAATATTAAAAGTCTTCCATGGTGCCAAGGTGCTCTTGGCACCGAATTCAAAATGAATCTGAATAATGAAAGAAATGGAATAAATTCTGAGATATGTGGATAGGAGATATCCTCCAAGATATCTTGGTAAAGCTATTAAATGGTAACTGGTTATCTATTATCACTTTCACAAATTATAATTGCTTTTCCCTCTTTATGGCTGTTTTAAGAGATTGCTATTTCTCTTCCCTGGCGGCAGGCAAGCTCCCTGCCAGGCGCTCCCTCTCCTCGCTGCCAGCCGATGCTGCTCGTGGGCCAGCAGAGAGGAGGGAGCATCTTCCCTGGGGACTGGAGCTCCCCCAAAACCCGAAGGGGAATCCGCTGGAGACGTTCCCACACTGCCCGTCTCCCCCGGCCACTTGCCCCGTCCCCCCCAGCACCTCCCCACCTCTGCCTGGGACTCCCCGCGCCGGGGACCGTTCACCTGCCTGCGTTGTCGGAGAGGGGTCGGCACTCTCCGGCAAATGCAGGGGCCAGGAGTGAGCTGGAATGACTGTGTAATTCTGAGCTTTGCGATGTGACGGGAGGTAATGACTGGTATTTTATGTTCCGTCTCCTCATATGGAGTCAAGGACAAGGAGGTGCTTTTTCTTCTTTACCCCTGTGAGGTCTTTGCAAAACTCTCTTTTTTTCTGTTCGCACTGCAAGCAACACCAAGCCATCAAACGTTTGGTGTTCCTGCCTCTGTGTAATCCTAGGTTAAATGCACAACAGGATCTAAGGGTATGTAAACAGCTGTCCCTCCCAGGGCAGCAAGAGAGCTTCTATTCCCAAGGCAGCTAACAAAGCTCAGCATACTACAGTTTCCAAGATCATCTAAAACTTGTCAGGCATTTTATTGACACCTCAGAAACAGGGGAGTCTACCCAGCAGCCTGCTGACCTGTTCCACTGACAATCAATCCCACATCACGCTGCTTAAAACACTCACAAGGATCAACACTGCAGGAAAGTCCCCAGCCCAGCTGGAGGGCTGTGAGCTCACTGTGCATGAATATGGCTGGTGCAGATGTCTTCCTCTCCCGTTAGAAGACTTTTTAATTTTCTTTCTTTAAATTTTAAATTTTAAAACCTACAATCTGAGCCCACTGCAATGCAATAGATGTTTCAATCAAGAAATTGGGGATGTCCCTCCACAGTTGCCTTATGCAATTGTTGGCAATGGTGTGAAACACTACCAGGGACAAACAAATGAGAAACATAGAAAACAAGCAATGGTGAGCCAAAGCTTGGATGTCAACTTTGCTTTGCCGTTTCTTCTGCTGCGTTTGTCAGTCATTTTGCCAAGGTGTCAAAAGCTACAGCGTTAGTGTATATGTGGAGTTGCACCCCCCTTATGCATGTGTGTCTGATTTGAACACGTTCACTGAGAATCTGCTTCCCTGCGAATCCCTGTACATACGTCCTCCTGCTTCAGCCATGGGTAGGATTGGAAATAGTATCTGCATGACAGCTTTGAACAGATGGAAAATACTAGTGTCGATGTCTCAATTATTAAGCTTCGGTGTATTCCCAGTGATTGCTGCCATGCTCTAAAGAGCTAAATACATGCACTAAGCCTTTCGCCTAAACTTCCAGGTGTTGCTGGGTTTTGAGTTCTTAGTTCTGCAGAGCATTACTTATAGTAGTTGATCCATTGTAGTTATTGGTATTTTCTCTTTGACATCTTAACTCCTTCCTAAATCTCGAACATAAATACATCACCAAACAAAAGTCTCTTGCTCTTCCACTACCATTTTTATGTACTGCCAGAGGGCATGCTGCGGGCCATCACCAAAATAAAACATTAACTGCAAGTAGATGTTTTCAATGCAAAAGCCTTGATGGAAAAAAGGTACTTTGGTTGCCAGTGGGAGTCCATGGAACTGCAAGTCTCCAGGTTTTACATCTGTGTAGCCCCAGGTGGCTTTGAGGGGAAACTTCACAGTTGTGCACATACACACACAGAGCACAGAACATAATCCTATAATCTGGTTATATCTGGTGCTTAGTTGCCAAGGAATTGTCCACATTACAGCAGTTGCCAGGTCAGTGAAAC
Source organism: Haliaeetus albicilla (assembly GCF_947461875.1). Taxonomy (NCBI): domain Eukaryota; kingdom Metazoa; phylum Chordata; class Aves; order Accipitriformes; family Accipitridae; genus Haliaeetus; species Haliaeetus albicilla. Next base: position 11,793,771 of record NC_091509.1, on the reverse strand, counting down.
TCTATAGTCTTTAGCGCATACACACGAGAAACCCAGAGGATGTCAGTGAAACTCCTCTTGAGTTTGATGTTAGGCATGTGCTTAACTGGGCCTTACACTAGAAAAACATCTGTAAACATTCAAAAAGTCAAAGAAGTATTGCTCTGAATAGCTTAAGATTATTTAGAATAAATTTCAGGAGCATATGGTCACTGCACATTGGTTTCTTTTTTCCTTGCTAATATGTTTCTGGTTGCCCATTCATCTTATAATTAACAAATCCAGTGGGATAAATCATTGTTTCCAGCAGCTTAGTGTATAGTCCTTGGGACAATGGCCTGGAAACTCAGTACAGTACTGTTTAGCAGCTTTTTCTCATACTCTGGCAGCCAAATAAAGATCCCTGGAAAGTGTTGCTATTGGTGTCCAATAAAATTGCTGCCTACTTCTTGGGGTGCTATAAATTCTGAATTACCCAGAATTATCTGTGCCTCACTAGGCTGTTGGACCTGGCAGGAGGCTGTTACGGGTCCACTACTCAGCCTCATCTATGGGGATATTGATTATTTATACCCCAGCTGCCTTAAAACTAAAGCAGTTGAGAAAGCGAGAGAGAAAAGCAGCATTCCCAAGAAAATGGCTGAAGTGGGTCGAGCTCGTGGTTCCTTCACACTGTGAGTCTCTTTCAAGAAATGCGTATTTGAAACTGTTATTCTTAAGGGAAGCACTTAATCACAAGCTTAACTCTGAACAAGCTTAAATGGTTTGCTGGATTTTCTGACTGAGGGGAAAAAGAAGGTGGGAGGAAAGAAAACAGCATAGAGGAGTTCAAAAGAATAAAAGAGAAAGCAAAAAAATAAAGCAAGACACACAGAAGAAATGCAGAGCTGCAAGGAGGAATAAAAAATTAGGTATTAAATTGGGAGGGGGAAGGGAGAATTCAGATGTAGTTGAAGGAAAATAAGAGCCGCACAGCCCCAAAAAACCAACATCCCCCCTGCCCCGCAAAGTTTGGAAATAAAAATCAAAGACAATATACCCCTGTCTTAAACTTGAGTTAATATTCTAGTGAGTCAGAATAAATTATTTGTACTCTATAGCCTACTTCATGTTCTCCCGATACGCAACTGGAATGCTTTTTATTATGAGGAGTAGTTGGTTTCTGGGGGAGTACTAACAAACCAGATCTATTATTTCCATTTCTCCTTCATGCCCTGCTTCTGCAAGATGAATGTGAATGAAACCAGAGCTCCGACCCCAGCAGTCACACCCACAGCATCAGGAGGCTGCGAGATGTCAAGTACCCCAGGTATTTGCAGCTGTGGCAGGCGAGGTACCAACGCTTTGGTGCCTTTCCGATGCTGCAGTCAGCGAGAGCTGAGCAGCCTCTCTGCTGCTCCTGCCTGTGCCGCACTTGCTCAGCTAACTCAAGATGGATGTTAAAAATTCCGTCTGAGAGGAGGATGTGCTGCAATACGCTGCTATATTCTGTGCTAGAGCTTACGCCGTGCTGCAGAGCAGCAGCGTACGTCATCGTATGTGCAAACCCAAAGTGCATGAACAATAAATATAGTAACAGAGTTCTTATGCCTTATGTTCAAATACATTTTCCAGGGTAGTACGTGCTGTGGGGCAGTGGAGGTTGCGCGGATGGGATATTCGGGGGTGTAGCAAGCAAGGAGCAGAGAAGCAGACACCCATCACTTGTGAGGGACAGTAGTCCTTGCTCTTAGTGGGACCCCAAATTGCCTTAGCAGCAGTGTCTTACCTCAGCAAGATGCACTTCTGGTAATGCACTCAGGAGTATGGAGAGAAGAGCTGCTTCTGGCCCTGCTGACTGCAGGGGTGGGGGGCAGGAGGAGAAGGAGACATTTATCCTGGGACAACAAAGTGCCTTATTATGGTCTTAAATGCTCTTTCACACACCTTGCTGCTCAGCAGTCCTTTCCTACAGGAAACTGCTGAGCTTTAGGACTCAAATTCTCATCCACAGCAAGTGCACCTGCTATTGATGCTTATTACTGTGAGTCTGTGATGCCAGAAAGAGTTACTGAAGTTAGAAGGAAAGTAAGTTTTCAATTCTCTTGCAGTTCCCTGCCCTGCTGGTTCTCCTCAGTACATTTGGCCTTCCTGGGCTGGCTTCGCACTGGGGTTTGTCTCCTCAGGTCAACATGAAAACTCGAAAGGCAGCAGCTTTTGTTGCAAGGGGTTCAGCCCAGGCTGATTTAGCAGATCTCCCCCGTCACCCCAGAGGAGAAGGCAGTTTCTGCAAACTGCAGGTAGAAGCAAAACAGGCTGCGTGACCTGCTGAGGACAAACTGAACATGGCGAGGGGATGTGCGGACTCCAGGCAGTGGAAAGCAGAGCTTGTTTTGGGAGCTTAGAAACTGAGCAAGCCTCAAGCAAGCAGAGGCACGGGCATTGAGTAGAGGCAGTTCCCTGTAGTCAGAGCGTTATGTATGATCCTCCAGTTGCTAGGCTGAAGGCTGGGGAATACAGGTGGTGAAACAGCGAGGGAGCTGAGTCTATTCAGTTATTAGTCAAGGACCCCTGCAGCTCCGCAGGCTGCAGTGCCGCAGGCAGTCAGCTGCCCGCAGAAGGGAGGAAAAGGGGGAGCAGGGACATCAGGAGGGGAGCAGGAGTCCAGGAACAGGCGGCGTGGTACAGAGCCAGGGACCTTCATTTCTGCATGAACCGTAACTTTCTGGTGCCGTGCATGGTCTAAGCACTGAAACGCAACTGGGAAAGCAGCAAAGACGTAGAAGGAGGAGCTGTCCCCCAGAAGCCCTAGATCTGCCCAGAGCAGCCCCCACTCTCCTGTCTCAGAGCACCAGTCAAGGCAGACAAACTCCCACGCAGGCTCTTTGCCTGGGGGAAGGAGCAGAGAAGGACAAAGGAAAGTGTTGCTCTAAACTTTGCACATGCACGGCCAAGAATTTAATTACATGCCATCTTTTGAGTCTGTCCCATACCTTGCTCCTTCGGGGGCTTGCTGATTTCTTTCCTCATTGAAACTAATTCCAATCACCTTGTTTGGATGGTTTCACTCCTTGGCTGGCCCAGATGCCTTATTGCTGCTGCCAAGACAGTGTTTCATTCTAAAATTCATGTTTCATGACAGAAGAGTCCTGATGATACAGATGATTTTGCTCAATGAACAAGAGCAATTGGGAAATAAGGAGGACCTACCAACAGAAAAAAGAATTGTCAGATGGCTTGCAAAGCTAGAGGATTGCCTGTCACTGGATGTCTGTTTTCTTAGAGAATCTATACTGTGAAGATGAAGTTCTCTAGGTAAAACAGAAAGTCGTGTCCTGGGGTGTCTCCCTTCCATTCCTGGGGTTTTGAAATCATCCTTCCACAGCTGCTAGGAAATAGCATATTGTGAGCATCTGCCAGCAGTGACAATCTGCCAATCACTGCACGAGGAGGTGGGTGTGTAACGTCAGGGATACAGGGAAAGATGCACAGCTAATCTTTGACATGAGAGCAGATCTGGGAGATCTCTGGCGGTATCTCATGGGCTAGCATTTGGAGCTGTCCCCAAAGGAAGGAGGTTGGATTCCAGCTGCTTTGCTGCTGTTTGTTTGAATGCAGGTCATCCAGTGTGGCTCAGAGACACTCATTCTTCACAGGGGCATTGCTTTGGTTTTCATCGTTGTGCAGTTTATGTCCAGCAATCCTCATCACAAACTCTGCATGACAGCAAATTTGTCCTTGTTTTGGGTTAAAAAGTAGAAACTCCAGATCTGACTAAAGAAAGGAGCTACTTAGAGAATTTTTCATTGGGATCCATTAGTGAGCTCTTTCCAAGTGATGTTTAGTTCCAAGGGGTGTTTAGTTCTCAGCCTACATAGAGTCTAGTGTACCAGTTAGTGTACTGTGTGAAACTGGCTTTCTCTTGCACTCCCAGTTTGATCCTGGCTGTCTATACATTCATCCTCTACTCAGTCAATGCACAGTCTTCATTACCATCCTGACTAGGGCTTCAGGTTTTGCTGGAACATGGGAAAGCAAAGGGAGCCAACCAAAATTATATCCATGGGCCAGGAAACATATATGACCTTTGCATTTGTCACAGCCACTTAGAGAAGAGGGTGCTGTTTGCTTCGTAACTGTTGCAATATCCTTCACAGGTGGTTAATGCTTTCTGCCAGCACATGAAACAATAATTGGATAGACACTTTTTTAAGCTGTATGTAACCAACCATATCAAGTTTATCACTAAATGTCACAGTTTATCATAATCTAATCACCAGAGAGTAAGAAAAATGAGCATACTTGTCTCCATCAATAAACAAGTGATTATTCAGACAATAACTAGGTTTATTTTCTTTATTTCCATAAATGTTTAAAGTCTTATGAAGATGCTCCAGAGAAAGGATTATTTATGTTGGCATCCAGACAGTATAGTGACAGGAGGTTTAGAAAAGCTGAAGAAAGATGTTCATTTAGAAATGATACTAGAAGTCTTAATCATTTCCATTCTGCAGAAGGAATTTGGAACATCAGATTATTTATCAGATTAAAAATGCACTGCCTGTTCCATCTCGTAGCATGCAAGCCTGATGCACAATAGCGTCGCCGGAAAACCAGTAACAAGGAAAGAGCCAAAATTTCTACTTTAGTTTTTATTTTTAAGGTAACATGGCTGTTCTCCTGTCAATTGGCCTTTCTTCCATGTCCTATTTTTGGAAGTTGTGTAGTATCAGATGCTGACGTTACCGAAGAAAACCACTCCACTGACAACAGTAAAAACAATTTTGATCAGCATCAGAGAAAAAAAAAAGCATAAAATATGGCCCCAAGTCTCCAGTAAGTTCTAACATGAAGAAAGTTATAGCTCGTCCCCAGGGGGGTGACAAACTGCATCTCTGATGGCTGAGCAAATCTAACGCCATGCGACACCTGCACTCCCACACATGCCAGGAGACAGGTGTGTGCTGTAGTATTTCATACAAACAGATGTCCTCAGCCAATGCACCAAGTTGCCTGAGCCTCTTACAAGAAAATAGAGATGTCAGGAAAGGAAAACAATTTTCTCCACGATCCATTTGCCCTCGCAGCTATTCCTCACGCCTCCAGACTTAAGAGTGAACATCTGATGGGCATTCAGGCAGCAGCAGCGGCTCTGGGGTTGCGAGGAGGAAATGTATGAGGAAGAGCTGGAAAATATTTTTGTGACAAAAATAGCAATACAACAGCCTGAGTGAATGATAAGAGATAAGGACTCTTCTTCCTCGCTCAAGTGGAAATACTAGCGACAGCAGTCTGGGGAAGCTTTGCCAAGTTTGGAGACCAGAGTCCGATGGGTTCTTGTAGGGCAGTCCTGGTTCGTGACTTCTTGCTTTAGCTGGAGAGAGCTACCAGTTTGAGAGCATTTCCCCTCAATTTCTTCGGAAACACGGGGGAGATCCCATGAGACATGAACTTCTTTGTGAGTTCCTCACCCATCTCGAGTGTATACCGGGTGACAGACTGAAATTCATGAGCAGGGACCCAGGAGATCTGGCATCAATTCTACCTTCTCTCTTCACAGCTTCTCTCTCTCCTGCCCTAACCTTTGAAGTCACCACATCTCTCTAGACACAAGTTCCCAGCCTTATTGATGGGGAATAGCCAGAATGCCTTTTCTTTGTCCCTGCTCTGTTCTATCATATTACACATGCATGAAGTACCTAGCAAGAAAAAAATCTGGATCGTTTCAGTGCTGCTGTAACATAACAAGAAGACAGCTCCATGTATTTCCTCCTAAGGTTTTCTGTAACTTCCTGTGACTCTGGTTTTCCCGGAGGCACTGAGCAAGAACTTGTGCTGGAAAACAAGCAGAGCCATTAGTCCCTAAAAAAGGGTTAAATGAGAACTAGGGCAGATTGAAATCTGGGTCTTCAGCAGGATTGCAACTTCATGACTTGGGTCTATAGCTGCTGGAGATCTCCTTTGAAAATGTCCTTTAACCCCTTGAAAACATTCATTGTAAAGCTTCTGTTAGCTGACATTTCTGGAATACGTCAGTGCAAAATATATTCTTAACAGCTGCTGGCAGTTCATGGCATCTTGGTGACCTAAATGCTGCTTTTGTGCAACAGTGGCCTGCAAACAGCAAATGCTCTGGATGATTTTGCATTTCCTACAGCCCCGCTGTTGGGAAGAGGAAAGGGGAAAATAGCAACAGCAGGAGGCACCAAATTGGGGGACGGGAGGTGGGTGATGGGAGGCAGGGGACAAGCAGGAGAAGATGGATGGGGGGCAGGAGGCACCGTTTCTGCAAAGGGAGAGTTCAATTCCAGACTTAATGGGAACTGGGTGGCAAATGGACCCAAGCAGTCCTCTCGTGTCTGCTGTCAGAAACCTTGTCAGGGGCAGAGGAGTGCCCTTGCTGCTTGTCGCTCCTGGCAGCTCCTGGTGTGCCGCTGCCAGTGCCTGTGCTGCAGAGGACATCACCCCCCGGCTGCTCAGGGCACCCCAACATCCCCCCAAAGCCTGGGCCAGACCACTGCTTTCTGTTCTGCTGTGGTGCTTCTGCAGGCTGAGATCTCAGCCAGATAGTTTTCTATTTAACTGAAATCATGCTGCTTAGACCAAGAAGGCCAATGAGAGCTCCATCTTGCTCAGCCCTCTCTGAACCGGTAACAAGAAGCAGAGCCTGCATCGCGGGCCATCTTACCTGGACAGGCAGGACAAAGATCAAGAAGATTTTTTTTCCTCCTCCTAACTCCTTCATGCAAAGTGAGCTGAAGAGTCATTTGCTCTTCCTAGTGAACAATGCTTTTTAAAAAGGCAGACAAGGCTTTCTTCTTACCTTTTTCAATTACTGTTTACAGCTATTTTCTACCACATTTATGAACTGCTTCAAAACTTTTCTTGGAAGTCATACAGCCCAGACTCATTTGGATGTAGTACAAACTAAGCAATCAAAAAAGGGGGAGGTGAAAAAAATTAAAAAAAAAAAAATCACTTGCAGGTTAATAAGATTTCAGATGGTAGAAAAAGCAATAGCTTAGAGCTGCTGTGTGAGAAACTCTGAACCTATTTATTTCTGTTCTCTCACTACTTATTTTAATGCATCACAGATGAATTAGCCTTGGCAGAATTTACAGCCCTTTCGGTCTGTTGGGTAAGCTGAGTCTTTAACGTCCCAAGTGGTCCTATGATCTGTTAATTACCTTATTGCATGCAAAGCTCTGTAGGGCTATTTCTCTACAAGAATTCTTTGTCAGGATCAAATTAGTTCTGGGGACCCCTTTCCGTGTGATGTCAAGCGTCCTCAGCTCCGCACGGGGAGTGTAAGATCCTCAACTTGTCGCAGGATGCATTCAGTCCTTTGCAGGATGAGACAGTGTGTGAAGTAAACGATCGAAGTGGCCCATTAGATAAATCCATGCGCTTATCGTTAACCATCCTGAAAGTTGCAGGAGAACGGTTTACATTTTTCATTTTGTATTCCAAGCACCGTGCTTAATTTTGACATTGCCTCTCTTTGTAAGGACAGTTCTGGTGCTTGGCTCTGGAGGGCTGAACAGCAGGTAACAGCTGAACTGAGGCGGCAGAACATCATCCTGTTTCTTCCTAATCCAGAGGAATTGTCATGAGCAAGGGGAGGTTTTGAATGAATGGTGTTTCTGTAATGGACGCCCCCATTCAAAGGCGATAGGTGAAAAGGCATTGCAACAAATAGTTGAGAGACATTTGGGTTTTCCCCATTTATACAATATCTTTCATCCCTGCCTGGCAGAAATACCAGCTGATTAGAGGCACACCCTTTTCCATCCCCTAAACCCCATGCTAGTGTTTGCTTTTCTTCAGCCAAAACTATTGCCCACTACCTTCTAAAACAGCAAATTTCTACTTCTGCGAGTAGCAAAGATCCCCAGGTTAATGGTCCCCGTGGCAGCAACGGCTACTGGGTGCTCCTTATGTCCTTACAAAGCTCAGTAACTGCGGGGTCTCCATTAATAGCATCACTGCAGTATTGTTTCAGCTTTCTTTTCTGGCTCTTCTCATCTGCACAGGGGAAATACATAAAGCTTCTCCTCCTGAGGACCGCTCCTTAGGGGACATTGTCACTGTATCCTCCACCCTGAGCATCTTTCTTCCCAGGCCCTGCCAAAGCAAGGAAAGCTGGGCTCTTTCTGGTGTCTGGCAGAGGCAGAGGCAAGCAGCCGGCTCCCCTCCAGCCCCGGCCGTGCAGTTCTTCACTGCTGGTCCCGCGCCGCCCGCTGGACCACAGGGCAGTGCCCTGACTTCGTCTGCCAGCTGGCCCTCCACGAAGCACGGCGCAGGGCAGCGGCACAGGGCTTTGCTCTGGGTCTAAAGCTCCATAAGCCTTTCAGTGAGCTCCCCGGGGTAGTTATTGTGGTGGCCTGTGCTTACCCCTGCTTCTGCACTCTCCCGCAACTGGGAAACAGTCCCCACACCTCTCAGTCTTAACACTATTTCGTGCAACTACAATATCTCTCGTCTGAGGATCTCAGAGCTGTTTATGACCTGCAGGGACTGGGTCCCCACAGGACCCCTGCTGAGGGAGGAGGACATAGGAATCTATCCATCAGACGCTGCGTGAGGGTCTATTTTCTAGAGCATGAGGCGAAATTTTGGTTACTGCAGTCCAGCCCACCGTGCCCCATCCTGCTTCCCCCTCGATCCTCGGCTCCCTCCAGCCCAGCTAGCAGCTGCATCAGCCCCATGTCCTCATCTGGATTAGGAATCTGATCCAGCACCAGATTAAATACATGTTCAGTTAAGGCACAGGGGTAAGAATGCACTGTAGGGTTTTGCCGAGCCTGAAAGAGGATGCTTTTAAAAAGTCACTGTATTTAGGCCACAGGGAGGGGGGGAAAAGCCTACAATTCAGACAAAAAAGGGGATTATAAATAGGAATCAAACTAAGCTATCATTTTGTCATATGTCTTATTCCTTCAAAAAGCCATCCCTGATATCTCCCTGGCTAACTGCTTGGGCTGGGCTGTTCATTTTGGCTGCAGTTTTACATTTTCTTCTTTTTGGGGTTTCTGATACAACTTCTGGAAGTGGCAGGATAGGGACATTACAAAGACATGGAAGGAGCAGGGCCAGTTTTCTGCACTGCTAAGTGCACACCACTTTCAATAGTACAGCAGTACCTAAATGTGCCCTTGATAAGCAGAACTTGCTAATACTGTCCCCGGTGAGCAGCAGTCGTTACCAATCACAATTATTAGGCTAACTCGGCTTCCAGAGAGACATCCAACTAAAGAGATCAGCTTCTTAAAGCTGTGCAAATTTGTTATCACTACCTGCAGATGGGCAAATCCGATGCCCGTTTTGCTTCTTACTGCTTTTCCCAAGGTGGCTGCTGTCAGTCAGCGGTTGGGTCGAACCCACCTGCTCTGACGGGGCTGCTCTTTTCCCACCTTCTCAGGCAGAAACAACCATGTTGGTGGGGCAAATGGCTACGTTGCAGCTCCAGGGGAGAAAAGGGATGAGGACCTCAACCTCCTGACACCCTGTCCCTTGTGGGAGCCGCTATGCTGGTGCCGTGACCATACATTTTCTTCTCTATGTTGGCTCCTTGCCGCAGCACATCATGCCTGGTGCCATTACCATAGTGATGGGCTTTCGCCAGATGGGAGTTAAATTATACCAGGAATAGAAATGGATAGGATTTTTCTTGACTTCCCTTAAGGGAAATAACAACTGCAGCAGCATTCATAATAACAATATTTGTACAAAGTTACATACTGGATTCAGTGCCTGTATATACAAAGAAGGACTATTTAATTCCTAAAAAAGAGAGGCCAAAAGCTTTTTTTTTCAGTTTTATGGCTAAAACTGCAGACATTTTCTTCTTTTTTTCCTTCTGAAATATATAGGAAGAATATTGAGGTCAAACAGGTGTAGGTACAAATAAGTCCTTCACAAATGTGGTGGAGGACCATTTAACGGGATATTAGGAGACACTGAGAGAGTGGACTTCTATAATCATTTAGAAGCTCCTCAGAAGGAAAAAACTGTTAAGCAAAATAAAATTAAGCTTTAATTAGCTAAACTCGTAAGTTTAACATACACAGTCTAGATAAGGGAAGAAGCATATATATGATATTCAGGTGCAAGAGTAAACTGGACAGGGTAAACAGAAGGATTAGGAAGAAATTGATAGTCTATAACATCACAGTTGTGAAGCTATATGAAGATAAGTTTTATGCTCACAGAAAGGTCAGAGGAAAAGGTGTGTGGGTGCTGCAGAATCAGAGCATATAATGATAGTAAACTGTATCAGAGATGGACAATAGACTAACTGGTTCTCTAAGTACCAAAACTAAATGAAGACTAAGTTGTAAATGAGACACAGTCATTAGACAGGCAATGGCAAGAAATACACAATTAAAGAATGGAGGGAAAAAAACCCAAGGTGGAGATGGTTTTCTCTGAAAAGACCATGTTAAAAAATAATGTGGCAAATGAGAGTCTTGTCAAAGCTGGATTAAAAGAAGAAACTACAAGTATAGTCATGTCTGCAGCAATATGCAAAAGAAAAGATAAAAGGTAGAAAGATGTAATCCTGACTATGCAGACATGCTCCAGGGTGTATTAGTTGTATTACAGGAGGATGTGCAAAGTCAGAGGTACGTACGAAGAACAATATGACAAATGTGGCAGGACTGAGCACTGGACACTCTGCCAGTATGAGCTATGTATTACACTATGAGTCTGACAAAATGATAGAGAAATAAGAAGATAAGAATAAGGGAATTTCTCATTCATTGCTTTTCTTAAAATAGTTCCTAAAGGCCCTGGCAAGGTTAGCATAAACATAAGGTACAATAGTGCTTTACTGTTGGCTTTGCCACTCAGTTAGTGTGTTTTGCTGGAAACAGGGGGGAAAAAAAAGTATATATGCAGCTATGAATGTAACTTGGTAATGGTTGTAAAAAAAGATGAGAAGTGTAAAAATTGTATCACTTATTTGTACACATCTGGGATCTCATGAAAGAGGTATCACACCACACAACTGAGAAACTGGATATACCAAGCCCTTCTGAGAGCTATATTGATGGCGGTGTCTAAGACTTGGAGGAATACTTTTGATAGGATTCCTTGGCTCACCTTGGCCTGTGTTTGTGCCCCCATAACAGTCAGTGACTGATGATGACTGTCTCCTTATGGTTATGTCATGGTAGTGACACAAACTGGAAACAGGGAAAGACAGGAATAGCATCACTGGAGGATCTTGCACTCCCAGTCATATTACCAGGCTGCACATTTATAGCCATTCTCTTTTCTCCCAGCTTAGCAATTAGACTCGCTGCTTCAGTATCTTGAAATGCCCTGCTCAGCAATTCATATTTTGCTGGCTGGTACAATTTACTCCAGCCTTATTCCGAAAGCCACATTTAGTAGCCTATGCAAGGTGCACAAATGTCTGATTTGTAAACAAAAGCGCAGCGACTGTGAAGCCTTTGTTTGGATTATAAATATCAGCCAAGTGCTTTGAGGGTCAAGGCTTCCCACTGCGCGTTCCTTTTTGAAAGTGACTCTGTTAAATTATATATGTGCTTGTATAAAAATGGCAGGCTTTTGCTGCAAACTGGGTTAATAAATAGGTATATTGTACAGCTGCCTCGTTCACTCTAAAGGGTAAGTCACCTTGTCATTCAGAGTCACCAAAAGCCAAAGCCAGGACCACGGGGGTCAGCTTGGGCGTGATTCTTCCTGGGGATGGAGTTTCCCCGTGGACTTTCTGTTCAGCTTTGGGTACACGGTGTTTGCAGTCATATTCCTGGGACCGTGATTCAGGGGTGGGATTTTTATTCCCTCCCCCCTCTCCTATACAATGATGCTTTTCATAGCCATGTCCAGGCTATTTGGCTTTGCCAGACCTCCTTCACTCTTGTCTCTCAAGTGGGCAGGGGTCCTCGACCCTCCACCCACTCTGCGTGCAGGTCCAGGAGCTGCAACGCAAAGAGTGATCATGGCTATTGTTTGCCTTTTCTGCCTTCCTGATGTTTCCACAACTACACATGATGGAGGCACTCGGTCCCCTTTAACAACCCTCTGCATTTGACTCACACCGTTTGAAGGATTAAAGGCAAGTTATGGCACAGTTCCCTCTCCCTCCTCCCAGACCAAGCGCAGTATCACCATAGCCCAATATCCAACCACCCCCACTATTGACTTTTTGACGGGTGATTCCACCACATATTGATGGGCTGCAATACAACCTCCACAGACAAGACCACGTCCAGCCTCAAAGGGATAAGCAAAGTAAGGCAGGAAGCTTCTCACTGCCTTTGGCAAGCCATCCAGGTGACCGAGGGGGTTCATACCACACAACCACCTCCTCCAATTCTCCCTCGCGCCCTGGTCAGAGCGCAGGCTGTGCCGTGTCCACTGCTCTCCATCGACAGCCTGCGCTGGGGCTGGTGCACACCTGGAGCTGCCGCTGAGTCTAATTGGGAGACACAGCAGTCTGAGGGTATTTGGAGCCTCCCGTAGTTAAGAGAAGCACAAATGCTTTTTAATATCCTGTATCTCATTCTGAGTAACAGCTGGGGGACACTAAGGCTGACACAGTCTCCGCGTGGCAGAACAAGCTGGAACAAAGGCGACAATGAAAAAATCTGTCTTTTATTCCTAACCCCTCTGCCGGGGGTGGGTGGAAGTGCTAAACTTTCCAGTACTTGGAAAAAGGGAAATGATGCTATGAAAAGGGAGAGTGTCAAAGAAACATCCTCCATTTCCAACTCCTCCTCCGACATTGTACTCCCCTTCACCGCCTCCTCCCCGCACGCACGCTCTTCAGCATAATCTTTATGACCTTTCAGACTTAAAAAACAAGCTGTTCTTCAGAAAGAAGTAGTGGGTTTTTTCCCCCAGTATTATGGTACCATGCGCAAAGGCTGGATCTGCCCACCCGGGTTTGCCATGGTAGCAGGGTTGGGGGAGAGAAGGCTCCGCAGGCTGGGAATTCTCCTCCAGGGAACAAAACTGATGAAGCTCAGTTTGAGAGTCCCATGGCTGCAACAAACAGACCAAGGTCAGAGGAAATGTGTCGTGCTCCAGGCTCATCAGCGATCCTTTAAATACACTTTCTCTCTGGAATGCCAGAGATATAATCTTGAACATTAATGCAATTAATATGGGATAAAAGCGTTTACTCTGGTACCTTGTGTTGCTATTTTGACAAAATGTAGGTTCTGAGAGCAGAGAATAAAATACTTTGATGAACAGGAGAAATAGTTGCTCTTTATTCTACACCTCCCTAAATTAAATAATTTCCTTTCAGTTTGCTTAGCTCCTGAGTAGGAAAATTGCTGAAAATGGACAAGACTATTAAAGAGAGTTATAGCTGGCATAAACAGACCTTCAAGGAGAGAAATGATAGTACTGTATTAGAAAAATAGATCTTAGTGCAGCCCAGCGAAGCAACAGTTTGGATTTACATCGTAATTTGCAAAACCTGCAGGTGATTGCAGGAATACAGACAGGAAAAAAAAAATCAATAGTGTGAATTATTAAAACATAGAGGGCCAGATCCACAATTAATATGAACTGGCTTGGTCCTTCGCATCACTAGGATATATAGAGAACTACAAGCGAGTTTAACAAAACAGTTTTGAAGGGCGATACAAGAATGAGACAAAAACCTGTCTCATTATAATTTGGGAGGAGTGTAGTATTTGTTAGTGGTGAAGCTGGGAGTAAATCATTCTGACTATTACAACTAGCTGAAAATTCCCCTCAGCCACTCTGCTCTGTCATATATATTGTGTGTGGTAAATGTGTTACCAAAAACAGTTTGAAAAATGTTTTAGAAGGCTAAAAATACATCCTTGGTGCTATTTACTACTAAACCCTAAAGCAAGGTTTCTTGGCATCATACAGGATTCAGAGAAAACCATTTGAAACACCTGAAATTACCTTAAAATAGTCATTCTACATCTGAAAGTTACCTAAGAAGAAATCTAGGGGGTTTCAGTCAATGGAAGATTTTCTGCTGATCTCAACACATCCAAGAACCTGCCCTAAGGTAACATTCGCCACTGTGGGCACCTGACACGGTGGTAGGTGAACGGTAACTGCTCAGGAAGCTGCGACTTTCCGCTTCCCACTGGGATGGAGCTACAGGGATGTTCTTTCCAAAGAGTTCAGTTCCCCTGTGGCATCAGGCCTAATTGTGCTTGTTCAGGTTTTCTGAAAATCTGGACACCCACTTCAGAACCGAGGACGGCTGTGGGATGATTGCCTGGAAATATAGTGGGGTTTCTTGGAGAAAATTCACTGTTTCCCTGGTGAAGGTCTGATTCTTCCCCACCTGAGTTATCATTCCAGCAAAACTACCCCAGATGATGTCATCTGCAGAAGTGGGCATGCACATCTTCCCCGGCCAGCCGCAGGAATGCAGAGGGTTGGGACTGATCGCTGTTTCCCCATAAAGCACAGGGCAGCGAGCTGCTGCTGTCAGCGGGCTTCGCCTTCAAACATAGGAAAAGAAATTCCCCAGGAGCTGCCAGAGTGAATTCAAATTAGAAAGCAGCACCGAGCCAGCTGATGGAGTGTGTAAGGACCGTCACCAAAAATCCCTGAGCACCAACACTCCTCTCCTTTCTACAAGCCTCAGCAGTCACCACCCACCCATTCGCTATCATAACAATTTGGAGGAAGAATTAGTTTGGGACACATTTGCTAGCCTTGGCACGCTCTGTATTCAGGGGGATCAGACAGTAACATCCTCTTATTTCTCCATAGAGCCATTTGTCAGCAGGTGCTCGCAGTCATTCTGGGTTATATAGTACCTGGTCTTTTTTATAGGACAGACTCATTACATTGATAATTAATCCGATAATGCCTATATGTCTGCTGTTATCTCCGAGGAACATGCAGTCTGAGCAGTGAGCCATTAACACACCTCACCACTCATTGTCTTACAGCAACAAAGAAAGCTTCCCTAAACTTCACGCACTCTCCTTCCAGCCAGACTTTACAGTCAACATGAGCTAATACCCAGGTGGGGGTTTTTTTAAATGTGATTTTTCAATTAGGGAGCCAAGCCTTGTTCTTGCAGCTGGTGGTGGCATTCCCAGTCCGGGTGGATGAGATCATGGGCTGAAAGACAAGTGAGAGATCCTGCTCTTTTGGCTTCTTGCTGTAAGCAGAGAGTGTTGGAGCTCCAGCCCTCGCCGACTCTCTGAACTAAAGCAACGCATCGGGCAGCCTGCCTGGGCAGGGGACACATGGTTATAAATGGCAATCTACGTGGTCTTAAACTGCAGCCTTGCAGACTTATTTCATGTCTCAGAAATACTAAAAAATTAAGTCCTTAAAATTAAGAAAATCCAGCCTCAGGTGAGATCCTTCAGCAGGGCACCCCTGATCTTCACCAGGGAAAAAATGGAATGCCTGTACCTGGCTTTAGGAAAAGCCCTGAGCAGGGTGTCCAGCCCCTCTCCAGGTCAGTTAACCCTGCAGGAAAGAGGTTTTGTATCAGCCACAGATTTTGAGTTTGTGTTTTCTCATTTCCACATGTCTGAAGGAATCGGTGACCAGGAGGCCTTCTGTTTTGGTCTGAAAGATGCTATTTGCCTTGTGTTCTTTGTGCCTTTATAAAGTCCTGATACAGGGAAAGGAAACAAAGAACAGGCTTTAGAAACAAGGGGCGGGCAGCACGGAAGTGATTTCTGTCAAAGGAAATGAAGCTATGCTGTAGCTAGGGAGGAAAATAAATTGAAAAAGGAAAGAAAGCAAAAAAAAACCAGTAGGAGCATTTCATCTCAATTACAATGCTCTTCTTTCCAGTGGAAGCTGAATCGAGTGGTCTTGAAACAGTCCAGAGAAATAGAAATCAAACTGGAATATTATAGCCCCCGCTCGCACCCTGATGAGCCCACTGCTGTGTCTGGAGGGGGCTGAGCCGGCGCCGCTCACACCGATCGTTGCAAAAGGGGCCTTACAGCCCCTGAGAGCGAGAAACAACAAACCCTCGTGGCATCGTCAGCCTCTACCTTTCCCTTTAACCTCGAGGTGTTGTTTCTCAATCAGCCAAGAAAGAATGTGGCATCAGGCTGTTTTCCTAAAATGGCTGTGATGGTTTTTATTTCTCACAGCAGGCAGCTGCCCGACACAAAATGCATCACAGGCGGAGGTAATCAGGGATCCCAGACCAGCAGCCTAACCACACCAACTAACTTTCTCTCATCTTTCTACCCAATTACATGCTGTAAAATGCCCTCTCTGAAAGTAATTAGATTGTCTTGTTTAGTCCCTGCACAAGTGATTACAGAGAGATTCTCGCTCCTGCGAGTGGTGGAATTACTCACAGCAGATACATCCCAGATAAAAGTACCCTTGCTACGGCCTTAGTGCGCTTCAAGAGCTTATTTGTGCTGTTTGATTTTAAATATGCACCAAAGCTTAAGCTCATGTTGCTTCAATGCATTGCAAGAGCCCACACTGCAGGAACACCTCTCTGCCTCAGCAGCTCTCAATAAGCAGAAGAGGACAACTGCCATTTGGTAATAAAAAGGGGAAAAAAAAAATAACACACTATCATTTAAGTATCTGTATTCTCATGGGAGCCAGCAAATCTGACTTAAAGAGCCATATAGCCAAAGGCTGTCGGATTACCAGCATTCCTGGCGATGCTCAGGCGTCTGCTCCCTTGCTCGCAGATGGCACAAATTGACATTTTTTGTTCCCATCTCTGATACGTATCTCAGGACTTAGGAACTCATGCCAGGTGAATGCAGAGGGAGAACCCCTTTCTACAGGCAGAATCCAGGCAAGGGGGAGAGAGGACTGAGTCCAGACCTGCCATTAAATGCAAACATGGATCCAAATGGGCAGCTGGGTCAATGCAGTGCCCTGAGCCTAAGGATGTGTCTTCTGCTGCTGGCCAGTTGGGCTGTGCCGCTGGGCATGTGTGCTCCTGGCCCCGCAGTGACTCAGGGCAGTGCGAGGCTCTTTGCTGGATAAAACTGCAGAGGGACTTGCATGAGCTGTGCTACAGGCTGCCTAGGCATTGCATCTGAGGTTCCCACCATGCAACTGGGTCTCCCAGTTTAAGTTCTCAGACATCACAGTTGAGCCTAGAGGACATGGAAAGTAGAGCCCAAACAGCACCCAAATAAAGGCAAGTGGTTGGGTAAGACACGATTTCTTGTCTGGTTTGTGACTTCTTTAATAATTGTTAGATTTCTTCCTGACTGGGGATTGCCTAATCCTCCTTCCCCTTCAAGAGCACCGCAGCTCTGGGCACGGGGGCTTTGCTGACAGCAACCGCTTCCAGACTTCATCTCAGTGCATGGCTGTGCATGCTCTGCCCTGTAATCATTGCTAAGACTGTATTGACCAACGTATATACTGCTGAAATGTAAAGCTCTAAATATCATCCTGGTTGTCCTCCAGTCACTCTCCTTCTCCTTCTATCCCATAAACTTCCCCCTTACCACCACTCTCCTGCATTTCGCTGTCTTATGTCAATCTTAAATGCTTCCCCAAGGAACAATTTTATTATCCGTGGCAGAATAGAAGCAGATTTAAATACCATCAGTAGAAGCTGTCGCTCACATTCTCAGAACAGCCTTTCTTCTGCTGTGGGGCTATGGGTGGTGTTTACATGGCTCTCCCTGAGGGCCTGAATGCAGGGAGCCAGTGGTGGGATTTGAGATGGAATTAGATAATACAGGACTCTGCTGTCTGAGCATTATATGGTGCCTTTTTTCATAGACATGCAGACTTTAAAGGGAGGGAGGGGAAACTCTATTGAATCAGCCAGATCACGTATGGCTGCTCAATACAGCACTGTGGTTCAGCCCTGGGTGGTGATGCAGGATCGAGTGCCCAGCCCCACTCACATTTCCACGCAGGTCCTGGGATCCCGTGGGACTTGCAGCACTTCCAGACCCGCTCTGCACCGCGGCAACTGGCAGCGAAGCTTTGCAAATGCTGCGTGCACCGCGCTGTAGCTGGTGGCAACCCATCTCATACAGACTTCTTTTTTTCACTTAGTCTTGGACAGAAAGCATGAAATAACCCGAGGAACAAATGGGAAGGCAATAGGTACTGGAATTGCAGAGGAGTTGCTGAGTACCTCCTGACTTCCAGCCGGGAGATGAAAAGCTGCAGTTCTCCTCCAGAAGCGTCTGACGTTATTTGAAGACCTGTTCTCTGCACAGGCAGAGTGTGACGGATGGGGCACGGCTCCTCCCGCTGCTGCTCTTTCGGGTAACACGTGTGGCCTCGCGGCGTGCCGGTTTGGCTGCCCACACCTTGCAATCCGTGTCATCCCTGCGAAGGAGCTCCGGGTGCCCCAGGCTGCCCTGCAGGTTGTTGCCCCCTTGGTCTTGTCTCTGCCCGGCTGGTGCTCTGCTGAAAAGAGCCCACATGCTGGTGCAGGGATAAACCCATCTGGAGGTGGGTGAACCTACTTGAAAGTGAAAACGTCACACTGAACACATTTACTATTCAAAAGAAGCCAGTTTTAGGGAAATATATTAGCTAGTCTACCCTGTGTTTGTGCAAAGACTTAGAAAAAAAGTGTTTGATCTTAGCCTTTGGAGGGCTTTGCTGTTTCTGTATCAGTTATGTGGAGCTTCCTATAAACTTGTGATTTCTTAATCCCCTATTACTTCACACAGGCAGTGACTGACATGACACAAAGCCCACAACAGTGTCTGCTAGTGTTTCAGCCCTCCACATACATGCTGTTTACTAACGTGAACTAATCCCCTTTCTGCAGCCCAATGTGGTTCATCAGTTTCCCTCACGTGGGGAAACTGAGGCAGGCATGTGCACCATGCCGTGGTGTGGGACTGTCACCATCACAGCCAGGACTGCAAGGTGGGTGTGCAGCCTGCTCACCTGGGTCAGAAACATGATCCCATCACTTCCCCCTTCCCCCCACCCCCAAAAAAAAGGTGAAGCATAAACAAATTCTCAAAAAAAAGGAATTAGCATCTTCCCCTCTCTCTCTCTCTCTTCAACCTGGCAGGAGGATGAAGAAATATTTATTTTTTCAACCTATGTTTTTAAAACGCAGTCCTTTTTTAACTTACATTGCACAGATGTCATCAAATTGGGGATGGACTGTTGGCTGAATTACCTGTATTCTTGATGCTTAAAATGTGTTGTCAGGCTGTAACCTGCTACAAAAATTCGCTGCAACTCCAAACAAATTAGCGGGGGGCTCTGTCTCATCTGGTGCCATTCATTTATTAATTTTAATAAACAAGAGCAAATTGTTACAGATGACTGTGTTCTCTGCATTTTAATCAGATGCAGTGTTAGCCGTGCTGGCAGGGCGATGACCAAGGAAAATAGTCCTGGATATCCTTTGCTTTCTGAGCTGACATTTCCATTCAGTGCTTGCCCAGAGACACAACATGAGCTCAGGTATATGGGGCTTATTGTTCCTGCAGAGTTTATTTTCTCCTTATAGTGTTTGACTACCACAATGACTGCCATTTGCTGGAGAAAAGGACTGAAATTAAAAAACCCTTGCTGAGACTCCCTGGATAAACCGGGAAGCATGGGCACACGGTGCCACTTGCTGCACATCTCCCCTGGGGCATCGAGCAGGGGTGTCCTTCGTACAGCTGCAAATCCTCGGGGCTAATCACTTTAAAACCAGTTCACCTCCAACAGGACTTTTCACTGCCCAGTGACCGGTTCAGGCTGTGGGTTTGTTTTCTCCCAGCCCCACTGTATTCAGGAATCGCTCAGCCCTTGGGCCAGTTATTTCACCTCCATGCAGGTACCGCTCCTGCCTCCTTTGGCTGCCCGCTTGCTCTCTTCAATCACATTTTTCTGAGGTGCTCTCTTTTTGCAGTGTGTTTGCAGAGGCTGCGGCACAGGGAAACCCTGAGTTCACTTAGGACCTTCATGTTTTCCTCTATGCAGCAATAAAACATATATGGGGCCCACAAAAAGCTGTATAAGGCCCATTTCTTTAATAGCAGTAAATCCCCATTGAATCAGAATTAGTTGTAGCAGGTGGATTATGGCAGTATGTCCCTCAAAGTAATAATAACAGTAATGGGAGGAGGTGTTTTCTTGAAAACATACTTTTAGAGTTTACCAGTTGCCTCTTCTTGTTTGTATGTGGGGTTTTTGTGGGGAGCACTTGTGAGCATATAGCTAGCCAGAGGCAGCTAGATGTATGCATGCCACGCACACCCACACGTGCAAATCGGCAGAGGTGCCAGTTAACAGCCTGGCTGTGCCCTTCTGTATTCTCTCTGACTCTGATGGTGCACCCAAGCCCTTGCAGTCCTGCTGCGGTTTTAATGGGCCTCGTAATAACTTTCCACAGAAGCAACCACCAATACCTACGAAATATCAGCTGTTGTAGGGAACCGAATGTTTTCTTTCTTGTGCTCCCTCCATCAGGCAGATTGTTAATATGTGTCTGTGCAAAAATCAACAGCTTCTCTGTCATGTACATACCAAAATATACTGGAAATAAAAGGGCCGAAGAGGTGGCCAGGCATCCCTTTTTTTATAGGCGGTCATCACTGTACCGCACAGATTGAATGCAGCAGGGAAAAGAAACAAAACCCTGCTGCTGAATAGATTTTTCTCCCCTCCTTTGTTTATATAGTTTGAGGAGGTTAAAGTGGCATGTCTTTTTTTTTTTTTTTAAAAAAAGCTTCATTGTCATTTTTTAAAGCAAGCTCAGAACACAGAAGTAAAAAGATAATGGGGTACGTTGCAAGGCAGGGTGACAGCATGAATGTGGAGGGTGCAGAGATTAATGTAATTTGTATGAGCCAAAGACTTTATCATCTTAATTACTCATCTTAAGGTCTCAGTGATTATGCCAATTGATCAAAAACATCAGAAAAATGCCTTCTCAAGGGATAATGTGGAGCAAGGAGGCAATGCTACATCTTTAAAGGTTAAGTGACTGCAACACCTCTGTGAACCAGAGCCTGAGTCAGCTCATGCTGAACAGCAACGCCGGAGCCCGCGGGAGCCCACTTCTGCTGACACTGCCTCTTCCTCAGCAAAAATCATAAACCCACATCTCTTCCTCTGTTATTCTCTTCTAGACCTTCAGCCTGAGGATCAGATTGAGAAAAATGGTTCCTCTGAAATACCCATTATTTGCAGCATCAAACCAAAACTCTACTCAAATGAGCTTGTGCAACCTGCAACCTGCTCGTAGGCATTATCAACCGACAGCTAATGAGGTTGCGTTTGAAATGCTGGTCCTGCTTAAATGCACGGAGCAGTCCGTATCTCCAAGTCTTTGCCATGTGTTTGCCTGCATCCTCCTCGCAGAGTTCCCAGGGATCCTCTCCTGTTGTAAGAATACAAAATGACCATGACTCCTCTACAATAACAGCTGAGACTCTGCAAAACAAAAGGGCACCTCCAATAAGCCGTGTGTTGGGGGGACGACAACCCATAAACTGGCGTGATGTGGACCCATTTACACCCCTGCGTGTGTGAGGTAGCTGGAGTTTGCTCAAGGTACTTGTATTGGAAAGGTTGGTGGGTCAAATGTTTTTGGGAAAAGACAGGTTCAGCTTCCCCTTCATTTATGAATTTATGAAAACATATCTGAAAAAAAATAGTGGGTTTTTTCACTGTTTAGGTACTTTCATTCCTACCACTATCATTTCAAAATTCCCTTCACCTTTATTTTTGTTTTTTTCTTTAACTTTTATACTTGTAAATTCCCAAAGATGCTCCAGCTGTACTACAAAAATTCTATTTTTTGCAGAAGAAATTATCTTATTCCACCACCACCCCCAACAATTCCTTTTTTTTCTTGATGGCAGGGGGAAGTTGTTTTTCCAGTGAGCCAAAACTCCATAATTCACACAGTAATTCTACTGGCTGCTATAAAAATAGCCACATCTTCCCAGTGGATTAAGCTGTCTTGCACACCAGACTAGCCAGTCCAGACCGCTGCCAAATGCTATATTTACATTTCCAGACTAGAATCTGTTTCTAATACATTTTTATGGGGAGTTTTGACCCTTTATATTTATTGTTAATGAGCTTTCATCTCTATGATAGCCTTTCATCCCAAAGGATCCTGAAGAGTAATTGTAATAACCTGGCATTCAAAATATACACAGAAATCAATTTACCCACCATCGAAATGTAGCCACGACTGGAGGGGTTGGGAATAAGCGACTGTTTAACAGAAACCTGTGCAATGCTGCAGTGGCGTCTCCATCTGAGCGAGAAGGCGAGCTGATTACCTGTGCTGGCTGTTGTCCAGACGAGCAGGGTTCACCCACAGGCCTGCAAAGCAACTTGCGGAGAAGATATTTAGTGACTGCGAGGGCTTGGGAGCTTCGGTTTTCGGGTTGTCCGAAGGCCATGGGTAGCTGCGCACTTACCCAGCAGGGAGATGGTACCGGTGGAGCCCCCAGCGCCAGCCCCTGCAGACACCTGGTGCCACCATAGCGTTCCAGCAGTGGCTGGAAAGTTGCTGGCACAAGCTGGCATCGTTGCTGGGCATCGCTCCTCTCGCTGCAGCAGGCAGTATCTCCCTCGGATTTGCACTGTCTTGCTGCTTAAAGCAACCTGCTGGCATGGACCTACGGACTCTAAAGGAGAGCTGGGCTTGCTGTGACTTTGCAGCCCCATGTAGCATGAGCTTGGCTCCTTTTAACCCCTGGGACTGTGAAGGGCTAGCCTCTCCTTGGCCATTTGCACCTGGCAAACACTGGCCTGCAATCAGCTGTGCCGATGGAGGAGGGCAGGGGAGCAGTAAGTAATAATGTCACCATCAATCACCGATTGCCATGGGGAAGCCTCCGCACGCGATTTGTCTAAAACACCGCTGCCCGAGTGGTGTAAATATTTTATTAATGGCTGCCTCAGTTTGCAGCATTTTCATTATTGCTCACACCAGTAGCGCTCACGCTTTGTATTACCAACAAGGGAAGCCACGGGGCGTCTTGTTTCCGACCTCCCGCCCCTGCGCTAATGGGGACTGCCGGCAGCTGCAGCAGCCCCTCCGCGCAGGCAGGAGCCCTTGGCGGAGGGACGCGATGCACATCCCCAGCAGACGGGTCCTGCCATGGCAGTGGGCAAAGGCTCAGGCAATCCCATCGGGTCACAGCAGGGCAGGGCACTGGCCATGCCAGGATGAACTCCGTAACCTGCCGTTAAGAGGCTTTTCCATTTCCTCTTGCTCTGCTTTTACCATTCACAGTCTGCCTACTGCAGGACAAAAGCCTCTTCAGCCCTAATCCTGTCCAGTTTTTCCCAGTGACGAGCGGTTCAGGCATAATGCCACTGTGTTTATCCCCTTCCTGTACTTCAACTTGCCATGGATTATTTTCCATGACGGAGCAACCCACAACCCATCAAATGACTGGTCATCCACCCTCCCAAGTAAAGTAACATTCCCAATCAAACGGATTTTACCTTTTTTGCCCCTCAAAGGGCACCCGTCCAGCTGAGAAGGGGAGCTGAGTACCAGAGACCCCTGACTTTGCTGGGCACTCATCCAGTGCTCTCAGTGGGATCCCTGTAACACCCCTGCTACTGTTGGCATTTTAAAAAAGCAAAGGCCAAAGAGACAGAAGGAAAGAGCCTTCCCTTCCCCTGTCCCCTCCCGCAAGTAATTTTCTCTGGCCTATTTTACAGGAACTGAAAATCTATTAGAGGAATAGCTTAATCCGGTTTGACTGTAATAATTAGGGTGCTTAAAAAAAACCCTGACTAATCGTATAAAATGTGATTGTAGACAGTTCAGTGCACGACCCTTACACTTATCATTTGAGGTATTATTACAAACCAGAAACAGCTGGCAAGCACGGAGGAGGATAAAGGGGGGGCTGGAATAATCACATGCAAAGGGACTGTTCCTTTTCTGATCTCATAACAGAGGCACTGGCAGCACCTTGAGCTGTCTTTCTAATGCAGATCCAAAGCATGAAGTCACCTCTAAGGCCCTGGACAGACACCTCTGTTTTCGCCAACAGTGTGCCAGCGGGGTCCTGCCGTTGGCACCTTCTTTTCTGACACTGTTTTTGCAGGCAGTCCAAGAGGATTTCAATCAGCGGTGGAGCGATTCCCCTCAGGGCACGCTGCAGTCAGCAGATGTTTGTAGCAACAATGGGCAGCTCTTCCAAAACAAGACAGTCTGTATTAGTCAAGCAGGATATAGTGCTTTAGGGTCATTGGGTTACGACAGAAAAGCAATGCTTGCTTCCATGTCTTGGCTGGTAGCAATCTCTTTTTCTCTTGCTCTAGATCTTTCTCGGGCTCCAACAGCCACAATTTCTTCCTTCTCTTCCCAAGCCTAGGCCGGGGGCAGCTGACTTCCCATCATGGCATCACCATACCTTTAGTAAAGCTATTTTATTTCCCACATGTTCTGCCAGTCATTCCACAGGATTGCTGCCTGTTCAGAATGCCCTTGTCCCCACAAGGTGAGCTCATTCATGTGCTGACACTTCTTGTTCAGTCCCTTCCTACCACTCCAGCTAGGACAAACAAACAGTCCAGGCACCTATCTCCTGCATGACTGTCTCAGAAGAGAAATCAGCTCTTCCAGTCTCAGTGGTCCACAAGCATATTTTGGTGGAGAATTCAAAACCTGAGCCCACTGCAGCAATCTAGTATAATGGAGATCACCCAAAGGCACTCATGCTTTAGCAGGATCAGTCACAGATGAAGAGGTTGGATCTGACTGGGCTTGGCCATCACGTAAATTTTGGGAGAAGCAGAGGGAAGGCTCTTGTGCATCAGTACCATTCAGAGCTGAGACTGAGCCCTTGCCCAGACACTAGCTCACAAAAACACTACTCTGTAGAGCCAGTCAGAAGCTTTAGACTTCACAGAGAGATGACAGCCAGGATGAGACTGTACTATCACCAATATGCTACTTTAATCAGCATTGAAAACGTATGATCAACTTGGAAGAAGGTTTTTAAAGACTGAAAGAAGAAGATGTACTACCATTTCAATTTACCCTCTCTCTGTTACTGTGATTAAAATACGTGCTTGATCTTGGAAGCTCTACTGCAGCTCGTACAAAAACGGTAATAACATTCACAGTAATGGAACTTGCAGCTGGAGTTGGGTTGTTTGGTTTCTTTTGCTCTCCCATGAGTCTTTCTTGGGTCTTTTTTTCCATTCTGTTCCATATAGATTTTGATCTTTTATTAAATAGGAATGGTTATCCCCACTGACTCACTTATCTAATAATAGCTAGAACCTTTTAATTCAAATGATTTGATTCCTGGGTTTTTTAGATTACAGTAAACATACGGTTAGAGTATTACTGGGAAAGTGGCAATAGAAATACCATGATCAAATTATCTTGTGACTCAATTCTGCAAAGCATGCTGAATCCTTTTTAATACATTTCACAAGTACTTGGTGGTGACCTCTAGCACCAGAGTGGTTTCTCTCCTACGGTAGCTCAATTTCACAACTCTGAATATGCTTTTTTTGGAAGGAAAGCCATCCAAAGGTTTTTATAAAACATTCTTTAGCCTTTGGGAATGAGCCAATTTAATGCCAGGGTGTCATTCAATTTCTAAGAGTTGAAGGATTTGAGGAAATACAATCCGCTTTCTGAACAATGTGAGATGAATATAGTTGTAGTTTTGTTAGAAACCAAGCTGCAGGGTTTGGATACACAGCTCAACTTTTTCAAAGTTCAGCCATGGCTCTTTGTTTGTCAGCTGTATTTCTCTGCAGCGCTACTTTTTGTAACAGCCCTTCTTACGGAGCCTGCTCTAGCACACATGAATGCTTGCATTGGGAGTAGATGGCAAAAGAGACACTGCTGCCAGCTGAATTTTCTATTATTTGTTGGCCTTAAAATGGGAAGGGAGGGGAGGTCCCTCTGTAAAGTCAAGCATCACCAACAGAAGATCAGCTTGGTTTTAATTACTGTTTTTCTATTTGCACTTGAAAAATGGGCAGGAACATAGGGAATAAACCCCCTGCCATTAAAGGGGAAAATTGCAAGCTCTGAAAATGCCTCTGAAAGCCAGAGTCACTTTGAGTCCCGTGCAAAGGTGCAGTCTCTGCTGCAGCCACACTCAGCAGCACCTGGCACGCACATATTGCCACCCACCGCCTCCCAGCCCATGGTACAAGTCACCAAAAAAAAAACCTGCCGGAGCCACACAGATGCTCAGTCACATCTAGCTTTATTTTAATCCCGTCAGAAAAGTTCAAGAATTACACCAAAAAATACTTCAGTCTCTGCTACCTACTGACAAAAAATACACCACAAAATTATAAACTGTTCAGTGGTTTGCTGGAGTTTTGATTGTTGGTGGAGGAGGTGGTTTGTACATTTTCAGTGAGAAATGAATTTACAGGTGGAAGGGGAACGAAGGATAGGAAATCAGACAATGGCATTTGGCACTACATTTTTAGCTACACTATACAGTTATTTATCATGATGCCTGTTAGGACTGAGGAGTTCTGCCCTCATTTACACCCTCTAGTGTCTATGTATGCAAAATGGAGGACAAAACTGCCCAATGCAGGGGAAGAAGGGGCCAGTTCCTAATTTCCATCCCAGTCTAGCCACAAATCTGAAAAAGCAGCCTTAGTCAAATGCGAACCTTGCCCTCCCTGTGCACTCTGCTCCTCCTGCTCAGTCTCACCCTGCCTCCTCTACCAAGGAGCAGAGCTGCTTTGCAGCAACAGCTTGCAGCCCTGAAAAAAGAGAATCCTTTTTCTTTTTTAAAATCCCACCAGTCTGCACTAATTGCACATGCCATTTGTGGGGAGAGGATGTTTTCCATTGGCCATGACTGGATTACGCTTGGGGCCTGGTCTGTGTCTGCAAGTAGAGACTTGATGGGACCCTTGCACTCTGAGAACATGCTACGGCCATCCCTCTCTAATTACCTAGAATGACATTAAATACTGAAGTATCTGAAGCTGAAGAAGGGAAGCAGGATCATCCCATTTCATGGGCAAGGGAAAATTAGGGGCTGAAAAGTTAGAGGCTCAATACTGTTCTATACTATCACCACTCTCGAGAGGCACCTCAATTCATAATTGCATTTCTTTGTCTCTTGGTGACCCTCAGGAGAGGTCCCAAAGGATGAAGCCTCATGTAAATTGCCAAAGGTCATGCAGGAAATCTGTGCCAGAAGCAGAAATAAAGCCCTGATCTCCTGACTCCTAGTCCTGTGCTCAGAAGTATATTCATTATTTCACTATAGCAGCCTCTGTCTGCTTCCATCCTGCTCCATATCCAAACAGCAACCAGGATTTCAGCCTCAGAGCCCAGCCAAGGTCACCAGCACAGTGGTGGCTCATTACGAATGCCTAGATCTTTCTGGAATTACGTAGGCCACTGCGCAGGGGTGTGTGTGCATGTGTGTTTGTACGTGTGTATGTTTGAGGGAGGAGGAAATGCTTGTATTTCTCTGTCAGCAAATGAACACTGATGCTAGATTCAATTTGACAGCAAAATATCCCCCCTTTGGCAAGCTAAACAGCATCACAATGTCTTTGTACCAAGTTCTTTCTACCCTCTCTCTCGGAAGGATTTCAGCTGTTCCTTCACTGCATGTTAAGCTTCTGTCACAGCTTTCCAGCAATGGTAAAACTTTGCGGGATTCTCTTTGCTGCTTTTATTCTCTCTGGCTGTTTATCTAATTGCTTTTTTTGTTTTTTAATTTCTTTTTTCTAACAAATAGTTAAGCAATGATTTAAAAATATTTTTACATTGTAAGGTACAGTCAACATCAAACATGCCTTTGTACAAGAGCTCGACTCGGTTACAAATCAACAAGAACAATGCACGAAAAGAAATATCCATTAAGATGACTCCTGCACTTGGGTTTTATTTATTCCTGTTGTGCTGTTAGCACAACACCCTCAGCTAGAGCAATGCAGTATAGACATGGTGTTGTCCCCCCACCCTCCGACTTTGCCTGTCACCACTCGTTAACTTTAATGACCTTCTGTCTTGGCAGCCTTGGCTTCGTGGTTTACCGATCCTGAAGACAGCCAGGGCGATACGGCCCGGGAGCTGGTCTGCTTGGCCATGCTGTAGTGGCTGATGACGGTGTAGAACCTGCCCCGGGAGTTGGAATCCTGTGCAGAGTAGTATGCGTCCAGCGAGGCCGGGATGCACCGCTTGTGCTGGAAGCGGGGAGAAAGCAAGAGAGGTAAACAGTGGTCCTATCAGCCTCAGGCTCTCACTTTAAAAAAATCTCATGGTTAGCTGTTTGCAGGGATGACATTTGACTCAGACTTGCTGCAGGGAGAGCGTCTGCTGCGCAGCCCTGACTGCCTTTCAGCGCTGTGGGAATGCACAAAGTTTAGAGTCGGGCATCAGCCTTCAAAACCTGTTGCTATTGGCAACCCTGACTGCAGGCTGATTTCATCCGTGGATGGGAAATGGGGACTGTAAAATGAAGGTCTGACTGGCTTGGTACGTTGCTGGCATGCACAGAGACGAAGGCCCCTTGCTGGAGTCCTAGCAGGGCTGGCTGAGCAGCTCTTACCACGAGCTGGACTGAAAGCCCTGTAAAGCAAAGTCCAGAATCAATTCTCAGACAAGTAGAGGACAGGCAGAGGCAGAGTAAGCTGCTTAGGTGCTGCTCTGTTACAGTGTGTTATCTCTGACCTGTAGGACGACCACCTTGGTCTGGGATGGTAGGAAGCACAGCCCAACCGGCCAGCCCTTGTCAGAGCTTCTTGTCTGTGCAGACACTGCCCATGCATCTCCACTGCGCTAGTGCCGACACTTGTGTGCTAAAAGAACTGCACAGATAAAACAATTCGCTTTGCAACAGCTGTAAAAGAGCAATCAAATGGTAACAAATGTCGGACTTGTTGGTATTCACTGGAGTCGAAGTAGCACCAAGGACACAAAGAGCCCCAGGTACAATTGTTATTAAATTATGAGATACCCCAACTCCCAGTTCAGTGTGATTAACTGAAATCTGAGTCCAAAACCTTCAATCTTTTCAGAAGTTCCGGTTTGGATCTGATTCTGAAATTCATGACTCTGTCCGAACTTCATTTTTATATAACCTAAAAGAATAAATCACAATGACTAATACACCAACATCCTTACTCTATTTTCCAGCCCACAGACTATCCCCAGTGTGGTCAAGACTCCTGTGAGTGTACGACTTTATTCACAGTAAGGAGTCAGTGAACTATTTTGCAAACGTGTGTGGTTGATTTTTTTAATTTCAACAGAACAGGCAAATAGTTCTCTGTGAATATTCAACATAAAATCCCTGGGCAGTGGGGTTTTAGCAATTAAGTTACACGATTTTTTTCTTGATAGAGGCTCAAAAGCACCTAAAAATGAACTACACAGGCAAATTCAGATTTCTTTTACAAAGGACACATGTGCCAGCACTCTGGGAGTTTTCTTTGCATTAAAATGTATGCCAATAAAATTCAGTCTCTTGAACGTGTGGGAAGCAAACGCGGGATTCCAGCTGCAATAAATCCATTCACGAATATGAGGAATTGTTCCTGAACATCTGTCTGTAGTGTTCACTAAATGCTAATCCCAACAATTACAGTGTAACAGTAGCTGATGGAGGCAGATGCAAGTCCACATTTCCCATAACACTTTTCCCATTTCAACACATTCTTGCCAAATGTTCTGTTTGGCCTGGTCAGAAAAACAGACTAGACTGTAACCACGTAGTCAATTAGAGTCTATCATTATCTCAGGCAATCCATCCATCTGAAGTTTCTTACCTTATAAACAAATCCATCTGGGCAACTGTGGTCGTAAGTAAAGGCTTTGTATACCACAAGAAACACTATGCAGGCAAGGAATGCAAGAGCCAGACTTATGAGAATAGTGACCTACAAAAGAGGGATAATGTTACTCTACATATGTTAAAATGGCATATGAGCAACCTCATAATTAAATGACTTATAGTAACAGCCATCCTAACAGACTGCAGTCTTCACTCCACTGTGCAGTACTTAACTAAGCATGGTAATTGAATGAATGCTAGATCCAATAGCCCTGAATTCTCACATAATTTCCATCCCCCCTGCAGACCTTCAGGAGTGCACATTCCTGTGTTTAACCCCTTGCAAATGCATTGATTTTGCTGAGGCATTTGGTGTTCTCAGCTTTGTGTTCCCATGCTCTCAGCTGTTCAACCGGCAGCATCATCTGCTGGCCCAGCAGGATCTGCCGGCAGCCAGAGTCCACATTCAGGGTCTAAACTGTGCAGATAAGCTGCCTTATACCATGGCGAGATCCTGCTTTTCTGATAGCAGAAGTAGATGAGCAGGTAGGAAGAATGAAGCCTTTGTAGCGCACATCCCTTTGTGCCTTCTGGGCGATGCAACAAGGATAAGTTTTGCCTCAAGTACCTTGCAGAAGGGAGGGCAGGAGAAAGGGAATCCGTCTCTATTTTTCAAAGCTGTAAAAGGACAATACCCCGACCACGGACAAAGCCCAGCATGTAAATCCCACAGCATTTCCAAGAGCAGATGCTGGTGTTGGAGGTACCAGACACAATACCCTCTTTGGGGCTCAAACATTCCCCCTCTCCTCGTTCCCAGCAATTTACTTTGCTGCACCAATTCTGTTTCTTTGCTGTAGCTCCCTTCTCTCCAGCAATTCCAGGTCCTAAATAGTTCACTCAACAGCAAGTTTCCTGGCCCCATTCAGATATCTGGACCGAGGCCCCAATCCTTGATTTTAGCTGAGCTGTGTCCTCCCCAAGGACTGAGCAAGGGTCCCAAATGCACTCTTGTTCTCCCCTTCCCCAAAGCTTTCTTGGTCCCAGCTGGTAATTCTGCAAATGCAGCATAGCTGGCTCTGGCCTTCTACTGCCTAAGTTACAGCAACACATCCTGTCGAGACTGCTGTCTCACACTGATCTGGATTGGCATGAAAAAAATATCATAATCCCTGGGGCTCCAGTGTTACCATGCAAACTAGAGTTGCTAATCAAATGAACTCACTTACAGAGATGATGGGGGTGGGAACAGCAATAGGGGAATCATTTAAAGCTGTTGCATGGCCAGCAGCATGGGGAGGGAGCTGCGGCAGCTCCCCAGCTTGGTCTGGCTCACTGGGACTAAGACCAGCAGCACGCATTTTGCAGGATATTTGCCTGCATAAGGAAGCGGCTGCAATGTTCCTGTGCTCGGTGAGCCTGTGAGAGCTCACGCTGAGGAAGTTCTTACAGCAAAAGTTTGAGGTCAGGCATGGGCTTACAGGAGGCATAGCGATGAATGGGCTTTTTCCTACTCACAACCTCAATCCCTTAGCTTCAGAATCCCACCTTCTCGTCATGGCACCAGAAGCTGAGCCCAGGGCTGCAAATTTTCCCTGGTCACATCAAAAGCCATCCACTGAGACAACTGCAATGGTAGGATGTGGCAGGGACTGTGTGCCTGATCCCGGCTAATGGCCCTGTCTGCAGGCATGCTACCACCATACCATGCATGTGCTTATCCTCAAAAACATGCCCCCATCCCAATATCAGGGCTGCACCTACCTGTACTAAAGGCAATCATTATAATTGACTGCCCTAGCAAGGAAAAGCCACAAATTTTTCAGGTCCATCTAGTCATTCAGGGTTCATCCACTCTTCTGTTGTTACAGTTATGTCACAATCCTCTTTATTTTCTTGTATGGGTGTTCAAGGAAATTGAACAGTAGGTACAGGCAGAGGTTGTTCCTTAACTAATGTATAGGAGACTGCTGATAGCAGAAAGTGGGGAAATAGAGGGATAATTCCTACAGTATAGTGGACAGGTTTGTTAGGAACAGCAACTAATAAAGAGCAAGGTGGCCACATCTCAGAATTCATCACTATAATACTATTAATATAACAATAACATTATGTAATATTAGTAATACTTTATCAGTAAAGATATACTAATTGCTTAATACTGGTTCACACTGAATTTTGCTCTAATTCTCTCCTTCGGTCATCACAGCAGCTGTAGTTCTGAGAACCTGTATGATATGCAATCCCTGCACGGACTTAAAGGGGCCACTGTAATTGCTTGCAGTGCAGGAAAAGACCTCCCACCTTCACCAATCCTGCAGAAAGATGCACTGCCTGGTGAGTTGTATTCCTACATTGCACACAGCACATTGGGACTATTACTCAGAGAGGCTGAAGCAGCCCTGGCAATGCCACCTGCAATGCTGGAAGATCCAGAGCTACAATTCTGGTGGCTGTTTTAAGAGAAAAAGAAAGAGTGAAGGTAAATCTGCATGCCTGGCCTTAAATCTGACCCAACACATCCAGTTCAAAACTCAGGAAAGAGAGAGGTATGGACACTATATCTAGGAGGAGAGATTCTAAGGTCATTTTTAAGTCCGAATATTTTAGAATAAAGTGTAAAAAGGTAAGAAGATTGGGGCTAACAGGCTTTTCCAATGATGAACAGGTCACTGAAGCCCCAACCTGCCTTTTAGAATAACTGCTCATATTAACCTCCTCTTTGGGGCCTAATCTGCTGCAAAATGGGTCAATTAAGGAAAAGGCAGCTGCAGAGGTAGAGGCACTTACTGCTGGATCTCATAAGAGAACAAGTGTAAGAGAGTCCTGGTGTGCTGAAAAGGTAGCCGGTAGAAAAGACATACAGTTGTATGAATTGCACTAGTCTGACCATGAAAATATGGGCTGCCCCTCCTCCCCATCAAAGCACGCTTGCCTGCAAGTTTGAACAGAAATATTTCAGACCAGCTTTATGGTAGCCCATGGGTACCCAACCTGGGGAAGCCATATGCCTTTTCATAGTGCTGAAAAGGAAGAAGCCTCAGTTGGATTCAAGGGAGATGAAAATGGAATTTACCATCATTTCTGCCCCCAAAAGAAGTTATATTACACCTGAAAAAATGAAAAAAAGTCATTTTGAAAAAGTATAGTCAAAAGGAGAGACTTCCTGGATTAAGTATGCCAACACTCTACTTTTTCCAACAAGAGACTGGGGAAAAAAGTCCCTTCTTTATAAAGACCCATCACAATTCAGGTCTGGCAGGCCAGGTCTGCCTGGAAGAGCATTTCCCCCTGTAGAATACATGTTCATCAACTCTTCCCCATTTAAAAGGGAAGCATTTTAGGCCTGGTACTTCCTCCAATAACAATTTATGTAGCAATACAAAGATGACAATGAATGACACAAGTCTCCTTTGAGGTTAGTTTGAAGGCACTAAAGCAATACGTACATCTTGCTCTATGAAAGCCAATGCTTAGACAGCAGCCCTGGCCAGAAATTCAGAAAATAAGGAATTCTCAGCTCTCCAGTTTGGTTGCTCTGCCCTAAATACAATGTACAATGAAAAAAGAAATCTTGCTTGGGTTAAGCTGAAGGAACAAACCTGTGCTCAGGGCAAAGGAAGAGACAAAGGGCAATGAAATTACACCAAATGCCACCTGGGAATGCATAGAGCGTAACTCAGTGAGAAAGTACCTCTTGTTCCTAAGAAATAAGCAGCTGCTCATCCTCCAGCTTTGTTTAGTAAATACAACCTTCATCATCAGGGCTAGCAAGAGCTGCATACCAGCAGGATGCATACACCTCATGCTATGATTCCTCCTGCCCTAATGTTTACTTG
Source organism: Haliaeetus albicilla (assembly GCF_947461875.1). Classification (NCBI taxonomy): domain Eukaryota; kingdom Metazoa; phylum Chordata; class Aves; order Accipitriformes; family Accipitridae; genus Haliaeetus; species Haliaeetus albicilla. The sequence goes on along the minus strand of NC_091509.1, from coordinate 11,760,293 downwards.
GTTCCTTTCTCTCCCTCTGCATCACTGCTTCCTACATCCCAGAGGGATCCACCAAGGCTGACTGCACCCAGAGAAGAGGCTGTGGAAAGGGAATATCCCTGAACTGTCATAGGTCTCCCTCACCCGGAATGACTCTGTGTCTGCCTTCCCCAAGAGTTGCCACCAAAGTTGCTCTGAAGGCTTCTCACTCTGAGCCAGTTAAAATGGCCATGTTCTTCCTTCAGCCTTCAGAAAAAGAAAGAACTGAGCTGTCTGGAGCGAGAATGAATGTCCCTTCTTTTCTTAAATCCCACATACATGCACAGCCTATGGAAATGACCATTAGTAATGCGATTTGACTGGTTCCTTTCCTCTTGTCTGCCCATTGAGCCCCTAAAAATAATAAATTCCCCTCTGCTCTGTCACTCTGCTCTGGCAGAGTGCTGACACCCAATTCATTACCTCCCAGGAACAGGTCCCTCTGCTGAGCTCTCCCTTCCCTCCAGGGTGTAATTGAGCCCATTTTCACCTCCCTCCTGCCATTTCATGTACTGGCAAAATTACAGCATGACACAATATTACACATGATGATACATAGTGTAAAATTGTTCTGGGATTAAATGTCATGTAAGATGTTAAAACCCAGAAGAACGGTAACAAAAATCCACCCCTGGATATTTTGCCATGCCAGAGCTAAGATCTACCTCTCTAGCTATTCCAGAGCATACAAAGCTTCGTTAACATTCAAACACCAAAGAATCACAGAGCTGCAATACCTAATAAACCTCCACTTTTTTTTATGATTAACATGAACCTTGGCAGTCTCTAAGCAATATAAACACTCACAGAGGGGAAATAAAATTTAGTGAGCAGATAAAACCTAGAAGTGCTGCAGGCATGAATCTGTCATGTGTGACTGCTCAAGTGGGTAAAAGAAGGGGGCGATTGCCTGCCCTTTCCCCAAAGCCTTATATGATTCCCAAAGGTTCCCTTAGGAGGGGAGGGTCTGCTGGAATGGAGAAGAGAGAACATCATTACCACACCAAAAAACTCCCCATCCTCCACAAAACATAGAAAGAGGCCCTTAAAATCCATGAAAGATGATGTCAACCTCCCAGCAACAACAGCACACTTGGCTTGGTTCCTCCCGACCTTTCCCATAGATGAAGTACATCGTGCACTTTCACAACAGCACGGATAGAAAAAAAAAAGATATATATCCTCATCAGGCAACAGGACATAAATTGCCACTAGGTTTTGCTTCAGTGAGATGATATCTAATTGCAATTGTGTTCCAGTTAACCTGGCTTTCATGCTGTCCATTGAAGTATCCTTCCTACTTTGTTTGATTTCAACAGCTGCCCATGTTTTTTATTGTCATCAAAAATTCCCTTTTTCCCTCTCTAGCTACAATGAAAAGCCTTTTCTAAAAGCAAACCAGAGAACAATGCCACATCCAAACAGCAGGGCATTCTTCTAATAGCCTTTTCCATTGCAAGGTTTCTAGATTTTTTATTCCTTACTGTTTTCCTTGGAAAAAATTTTCTGGTTTATGCCCTTAGTTTTCAGAGAGGGTGTGCACCCTTCACTCCCCATGGAAGTCAACAAGAGCGGGGAGCTGCTGGTCCCTCCAAAAATCGAGCCTTAGGGGCTTTGACAGCAATACTGATAACCTGCAGAGCTGCAGAGCCTGCAGGTAGCTACACACCAGCATTGGGCTGGTACTGTCACACAAACCAGTGAGGTATTTCGGTGCCTTATAGTCCTTGGAAATCTGAACTCCCTGGAAATACCTGGGGGGGAAAAGAAGCAGAGAAAGGCAGATCCTGAACAGAGGTTGATGAGAATACTATTGCACAGAGCAGATATTCGTAAGGAAGGATTTTCAGGCAGTGTAGGTGGGGGAAGGGTCTGTCAGCAGATGGCAGTTCCCTTAAATTTATGCACTGTTTGAACTGAGTTGACAAATATTTTTTTCCCAGTGGGGACTGGATGCAGACGGCTCCCTATTAGTATTCAGCATCCAACCCATGCTGGTGAGTTGTGGGGGGGTGTGGTTTTGTTCCCACTTAAGCCACATATTACTCGTGTTAGCAGCTGGAGGAACATAACTTATAATCACTGCCCTGGTGTCAGGGCTTGTCATTCCACCTTTATGTTTTTTTCACAGGCTCCACTGATGGTGTCACACCCTGTGAGGACTCAGCATAAAAATGGTTAAAAAAAAAAATTGGATAGGGAAAGAAAACAACATGGGCATTCAAATGCAAGCCACCTCACAGTGAAACACAGAAGACAACATCCTACAAAACTGTGAAGCAACACCTTTTGAAGAAGTAAAGGGTTGTTTTTTCTAACCCAAACCACAATTAATCTATGAAACTAAACACAATCTAACAGATTTACTCTATACAATATGGTCAGCAGAAGGAGGTCAGTAAGATTCCAAAAAGATGAGACATTCATATGGAGAGCCTCCACATGGCTTGAAGTAGGGCTTAATAAAACAAAAGGCACAGCCCCCTCTTTCCCCACTGAGTTCTCGTATTTGATGGCATGAACCAGTCATTTAGACCCAGATCCACAAAGGCAGTCAAGTGTCTAAATCTCCTTTAGTTTCCTACAGGACACTAGAATCAGTAGGCACCTTCTGTAGGCTCAGATTTCTTAAGAGGAGTAAGAAATTGGCCATTTTGGATTTTCACGCATTGTTCTGATGTATCTGCCTCTGTGTCACTAAAATGGGTTTCCAAATGAGATGGTCAGCAAGTCTGGCACAGCACTGCAATCCTTATGCTCCACTACTAAAGCTCAAACCCATCACTGCTCATACTCAGGCAGCAACCTTATCATCTGCTGTCTAAAATTAATTTGGAAAACCACTGTGCTGCCCTTTCTTTGGGGGGAAAACAGCTGCATTCAGTCCAGCTTTGGAGAAACTCGGCAAGTACCACCCGCTGTTTGTGGATCAGGCACAAACCCCAGGTGCCCAGGCATTTGAAACCACCTTCCATTTACCACCTAAGTGGAGCAATTCTAAGGATGCAAACAGATGATGTGATCTCTATCAATCTATCTGAAAAAAACAGCACAGAATATCTTCTCCGTGCTCATGCAACTCTTATGAGATGCTAGCAAGCAGGGGTTTTCATCAGCGTGGGTGGTACTTCTTAGATATCAAGCATGATTTTTTTTCTAAACCTGGTAAATAAATGTTTGACTCTGGACACCTTTCCCACTGCTCAGAGCATGCAATATATATGTTTATATATGCTCAAATTAGCAATACAGCCAAGAAGATGCCACAACCAGGAAAAGCATTGCTGTCTATAGGAAAACCAGCCAGACAAGCAGCACACAGAGAAGAGTTAATGCTCTCAGAGTGTAGAGTTGTGTGTTACTGTGAAGGAGACCAGTTTAATTCCCAGGTAAAGATCACCTACCATGGAAAAATCCCTACAAAATTCTGCACAGTCTTCCTCGTCTTAGGAGCTGTAATGTGAATAAGGGACCTCAGAAGCCAGATGCCTCTGTCCGTTCCTGCACTGCAGTCTCACCCTCTTCACATTCAAGTTTGCAGGAAAGGATGTTACCGCCAGTGCCATGTCTGGTTCTCCAAGATAGCTTCATGTTGCTGGCTATTGGGAAATTTTGTGGCCTTTAATAGGCAATTCAGCTGAAGAAATTATCTTGGGTTTAATTTCCTCTTTGTAGAAGAAGAAAGACTCTGAATGAGGCAAAATCTGTTATAAATGAAATTGGCAGAAATTCTGTCAAGCTTATTTTCACAGAAAGGCATAAGAGCTATGCTTGGATAGGCAACAAGGCTCTTTCCGTAGCTTATGGCAATGTCATTACACCTGAAAACCTATCAATCCATTGACAACCTAGTTAACTTGCAAGAAAAAAAAAATATCACAAAATCATCAATCCATTTGTCACAGGGCCAGTCCCAGAAGTCCTGCTGCTCAGTAGAAAGGTTTTAGCTGTAAGGGCATCTCAGTATATGTTCATACATTCATGATCTCACTACAAGGATTTCTGCTTGACAGTGACAAATTCAGGAGCATAATTTTTTCCCCTTCATCCCCTAACTTCTTCCAGCTGATAATTAGATGTAAGATTGACAACATTAGATCTCAACATGAAAGCTACAGCTAAAGCGAAAGACTCAGGAGCACTTCTCAGCTCCCGGATCCAGCTGTCTATCCTGGCTGCCTCCCACCTGTATGCCAGGATGAAATCCAAGTGTGAATCACCCCATCATTTGAATCCAGGTTGCTATTGTAAGAAAACTCAGGCATGTAGGCAGGGAGGGAGCCACAGGCTGACAGGACTCTCAAACAGATTGACCACGTGCATAAGGAGTCTGAAATACAGTCCAAGAAGAGATGCTCCACTGTTTAGACTCAGCCAAAGAAATGGTGTGGTGCATTGCCCAGCACCCTGTTATACAGCCTGATCCGTTCTGCAGGTAAAAATGATTTGACTGCACTTCAAAAGTGGCATTTCACTCCTGATGGTTAAAAATCTGTTTGTAATAAGTTGCTGGTTTTGCTGATTTTATGGCAACAACTTAGCCTCTGAAATTTTGAAAGGCTAACTGAAAAAAAGTGACACAATTGGGTCTTCATATTTGCTTGGTACTGTTCAAGAAGATGTAGGATTTGTCCTTTATTATTACAGCACAGCTTTATTCCAGACAGTTTCCAGATTCTTAAATAGTATCTCTTAGGCGATGCTTTGTAAGAGGGAAATGTCCTTAGTCATGTATCTAAATCTTCAGAGCTATGGGAAAACACTCCTTAGTGCTGCATGGCTTCTTACATGAAGCTTAGGGGGGAGTTTTTTGGTCCTTTATCTTAGAATTCATAACCATAAACCAATTTGGCCCCAATTCTCCTAAGAACACTGAACACCATCCTATAATCTTCGGGTCCAAAAACATCTCACATCTGCTCCACTATTTCATGGGTTCCTTTCAGCCCACACAGCCCAGCAATCAAAGACCAAAAGACTCACAGAGTAGAGAAAAGGGAGGGTCATTTCTCCAACTACCCTAAAGCCTCAAAGGTATCTACTTGAAATAGCATTAGCTGTCTCTGAGCCAGTTTGCTATCCCAGCCACGTCCCTGTTGGCTCTACCCATTTCTGCATACACCACCCCACCACGACTACACCAGTGAACCTCTCGCAAGTTTGCAAGTCTTAAAAAGAAATGTCTGTCTTCTGAGATGACTACAAACCCACCAGCAATTCCTCTGCTTTGAGCCTTGTAATACTGAGTGCAGCACGACTGTGGAACAAGAACACCGTGTTTCTAAGCAATTTGTCAAATAATTAAATTATGTACACAACAACTAGCTGGCTCAATTATATTAGCCAGTCTCCATCATGTAATATAATTTCTAGTGGCTGTTTAGGCACTAATAGCCTCAGATCTTTTTAACTGTGTCTGGTGCCAGCTGTGGTCTGCATGACATCTTTCTGTGCCAAGTCAAACCCCTTGAATGGAAAATTCATGGCTCAGTTTCCAAGCCCCTGTTCCTTAATGAAGTTCTAAAATGCCATTTTCAACAAGGATGCTTCCACCATTGAATATCTGTGAATTTCCACTTAGGTAAATAAAAATCTCTGGTTTGCTTTTTCTTTTCTGACATTTAATGCCATTAAAAAAAAATCCTTCATCAGAATAGGTTGGTATATTGAGATGCTGTAATTTTGTTTCTAGGAACACCAAACAAATACACAGCCTTTTTGGCAGACCATAGAGGTGTTTAAAGGTCTTTTTCCCCTCCTCCTACAAGAGTATTTCCTTCCTTTTTCAACTATCATAAGCCTTCCCTTCTTATTTCTGTGACACTGCTACCTTCAAGAGAAAAGAAGCAAAATCCCCAAATTAAACAACTGTGGTGACTCAGGAACACTTCTTATAAAGGTGCTTTTCTTCCCAAACCCATGGTCCTAATAATACCTGACATACCATTTCATGAGCTGAGCGATGCTGGAAGAGCCTTCCTTCCAGATCACTAATTTAAGATGGTTTTTCAATTAGTCGGATTGCAGCAGACAGATACATCATCTCCACAGCTAACTCTTCATCAGTGACATGCTGCAATTTCCCATTGCATTGTGCAAAGTCTTGGCTGTGACAATTCCTCTGGTCACTTCATGTGGGACATGACAATGGATGCCTCAGCTCATCAAGGGCCCTTTTAAAATGCATTAACAGGAATACAAGATAAATCAAGTCATCAATAAAATGTCTCCCTGCCTACCCTTTGCCTGCCAAGACTCTACCTCTGAAGAGTCTCATACATGCAAAATCATCCCCTCTCCTCACTTCCCTCACGTTGGATTTGGTGCAGGGAAAGCATTAAGAGCCCCCGCGTCCTGGGTCCAGGCATTAGCACATGGCAACAGACTTGGGAAATGCAGGTTGAGTTCCTTGCTCTGCTGCTGGCTTTTTTTGACACCTGACACACACTCAGGTCCAGCTCCACAGCTTACTCCCCACTGGTACTCACAGACACTCCAGCAAAACCCATCCAAAGCTGCAAGCATCTAAGTCCCCAAAAGCTTGGCTTTTTCTGGGCCTGTGTGTGCAAAACCATCCAAGCACCAACACCATCCCACAGCCAAGGATCAAGCTGGTTCTAGGGAAAAGCTGAGGTCTGTTTGCTTTATGAAATTACCTTCTTCCACAGGCTTAATTTTCAAAGCAAACCTTTCAGACTTGAGTATCGATGTACTGGGCTAAGGCACAAAATGGTATTCCGCCAGGCATGTTTTCTTGTGTATTTGCCTCTCCCATCACTTTCTTATATTTTGATTTCACATGTGACGCTACCATTTTCCTCATCAGCCATCAACAACAGAAGACTGGATTTAAAAATGCCCTGAACAATTTAAGCTCTTTATATGCCAGGGCACAAGATAACTTTCCCCTACCACTCACTAGCCCCATGGACTTCATAGATAAAACAAAATCGAAGATCAAGCTTGCACAAATTAAAATACCTTTGTTCAGTGCACTATTGTGGTTAAAAAAAAAAATCAGTTGGAAGTTCATTCCTTCAGGAAGGTCAACACATTCACATGCATTTCAGCATCTATGTCTACCATCACAGGTCAGGAAATAAAGCTAATAATATGGCAGCATTCATGGTCCAGTACACCCATTTCTCTTAAAAAACTTACTCTTCTTATGTGGGTGCTTCATACAAAGACAAAGTGAGGACATGGCGAGCAAAGTGTCCCTTGGGTAACTTAAGAATTAAAAGCCTTTCCATTTTAAATTAGCAATATGAAGCTTTATTGCTGCAAATGACTTACAAAAGCTACTCTTTTAAAAACAAACAACAAAAATGAATAATCTAGCTGATTATGATGCCTTCAAAGGCATGAGGCCAGTTCCATTAGCTGTGGATCTGACCCAACAGGCTTAATACATCTGCAAGTACTAACAAGAGGGAGCTCAGGTCTGTTTAACATTCAATCAGCAGCCTGTGCTGCTTTATAAATAGAGAGAATGAAACATTACATGGAAAAAAAATGTATGAGTGAAGCATTTCACTTCCCTGATTTTTATTTTTTTTTTTTTTTTTTTTAGCATTCTGTGGTTTGGCTACAAGACTCAAAATGCACTTAATGACAGTCAATAAACTCTGCCTTGGCTTCAGTCAGCTGAAAACTCTTTCCTCCTCTATCCCATTCGGTCCCTTTTGCTACATTAGCATTAAGCATATTTCATTCCACCTCAAATGCTGACAAGAAAATTACCCAACAAATAGGGTTTACTGTTGGGTGGCAGAGGTACCAGAACGAAACATGGCATTGTGTTGTTGAAGACAAAGATGCAGTGTAAGAAATCATTCAGACTAAATGGAAACTGCAATTACATTTTGTAATTAGCAGAATGGGTATCTCAATGCAGTCATATATGAAAATCTTTTTCAATCATTTTGTTCTAAAGCAAAGGGTCAGCTGAGGTTTCTGCTCTGTAACTCCTTTCTTCCTCCAATATATCATGGTTTGGAGAATTTAGATTCAGCAGGTCTACCCCACAAACCCTTAGTCATGTGAATATTCTCTGTGACTTCCATTTTTAGACATTTTCTGCATAGCAATTAACTTTCTTCTTCTCTCCAAAAATCAATTAAAGGAAAAAATAACCCTGAACAAATCTCTTCAGCTGATTACTCTGTCAGTGCTTGCAGATGGCAAAAATAAAATATATTTGAGGTGGCTTTTCTGACTTTGCAAAAGAGTACATGTGTGTGTTTCTGTAAAAAAGAATATAAAACAAGAATACACTTTAAGGAATGATCCATTTCATATAAAAGCCATGTCTTTTTTTTTTTTTTCTTTGCTTTGCTAGGGGGTCCCTAAGCCGGTTGTATAGAGCATTCTAGTTAAATGAAAATATACTTTTCTCATGTGTGTTTTAGACATGAAAATTCTTCCTGCCTTTACCTTCTTGGGATGTAGCCTGTACCAGAAAGCCAGGTATTAGCTGGGAACTCTTACAAAAACCACAGACTTTTACCCAAACAGGAAACCTTGCAGGGTTTATAGTACCATACCTGGGGATGTGATCAGAAATATCTGTTTTCTGGCAGCTGAGCCACAAATCCACATTCGGTTCATCCTCACAGCTCCGAATTGTCACTGATGATCACAAATGGCTCCATCAATCTATCTCTATGCAAGCTGTGAGACCAACTAGGACAGATATGACCTATCCTCTTCTCTTCCCATTACAGCCAGAGGAGGAGAAGAATGATTTCTGAGCTCAGGCAGAAAGATGATGAGCAACATTTCTCACTTCCTTTCATACACACCACAAGTGAGAGTCTGAATCCATGCAGGTGCTAGTTTGCATCAGATGTAAGTAGATGCAAGGCCAGGCAGGGCTGGGCAGTGGGGTTTTGAGAAAGGAGAAACTGTGACCCTTTGCATTGCAGTGGAGAATATTGAACCTCCAAAGACAAGGGAAAGCTTGGGCTCCAGAGACAAGTCACTCCATCACTCTCTGGAGAAGGCTTAGGTGTAGTGAGCGCTGCCTGACAGCCCTGCAAGAAGAACATGCCCACTGCATCTGAACCCACTGGGAAAGGAGATTGCCTGATGATAGTTGAGAACTCCCAAAGGGACTGAATAAGCCTCCAAATCAGTCCCTGGAGACTGAAATCAACCCCTTCATATTGACACCTCTCCAAGCCCCTGTTTGAATGCAAGCCTCAACAGGAAACCACTATACCATCCCTGATGCTGATGCCAGTGCAACAAGATACCTGAATGCTATTGCCACTGCTCCCCAGTACCTGCCACCTTTCTGATTTTCCTCCACTTTGTCCCTTGTTCTCCTGGATCACACAGCTCATCTGAGTGCTCTGCAGCCTGGAAACATCTCAGCCACATTAGCAATTATCACCAAAGTGAGAAAAATCTCTGTGTATTTGCGCATGTTCCCTCCCTCGAGCACCACTCACATTAGTCAATGTAATGGGATCTTTCAGCAGCCACTCTGCATCTTCCAGATAACCGATGTGATGTGGCAGTTGCCATAGTAACATTGTTATTGTTAGTATTAAAAAGCAGTAACGAAAATTGTCCTGCTCACACTTAGAGGAGTCCTTTGTCTATGAGTTACTCCTGCACTGTGGTAACTTAACAATTAAAGGAATCTTTAAATTTATTTAGCTATTGAATGGGCACAACGAAAAACCCCATGCCATTTTTCTGGGATTCAGTCCTTTGCAGGTTAGAGGAAGAACTGTCAGCATAAAGAAATAGCCTTACAGGTGAATGCAGAACATCCTATGGAGAAGTTTGCAGGAACTGTGGCACAGAAGGGAAGTTTGGGAAGGGGAAGCAGGGGAGCAGAAAGAGACAAATGCCACATTTGGGGCTGGGTGTGTGTGCAGCAGAGCAAGGTAGAGAGTTGCCACCTACACAGCTGCAATGGTGATGTGTCCTTTAAAAACAAGGGCAGGGTGGGCAGGTAGGTAAATGTATGCATTCAAGGCAATGAGGCATTTCTCAAAGCTGTGTTCATGGTGCAGTCATCTGGCAGTTCAGAGCCCACACAGCAATTCTCTGCACCACCCCATACAAGACACTTTGTGCTCACATCTCAGTGGATCTTACCTACAGAAAGAAAGTGATCAAGACCTGCTCCCCACCTTCCTTCACAAGCATAAAAGCCTGGGACTTTCCTTTCCTCTGAATTGCAATGCCCATCACATGAGGATGCTTCCACTACAAGATCTAGCTGAATACACTGGGGATGTGATGGGTCAGATTCTAGTGGTGCAAGCAGGAAAAGCAGCTTTCATTTCAGCAAAGCTGCTACCAACAGGAAATCAAGCCCTGGCCCTGGCCCAGAAAAATCTTTCTTAATTAGGAACCAAGCGTTTCAGACACTGGCTTGTTTTTGATAATGAACAATTATTGTGTCAATGTCTGTTTTGTAGGGTGTGGCTGGAGACAAACCAATTTTGTTCTAAGTCTTTCACATTAGGTCAGAGGAAAATAATTGTTTCAGTATGAGCATTTCAATAACAGAAACATTTGAATGGGTTCCACTATATTTTAAGAACCTGATGAAAAGCGTGGTGAATAATTACATCCACTGGTTACTGGATCTGCATGTATCAGAGCAGTTTCAGGGTGGAGGGAGGAGAGGGTTGATCTAATGATAAGAAATATTTTGTCATTGCATACCCAACAGGAATGGATTACACAGCCAGTGACTCTGAAGACAGATCTTGCCAACTTGTAGCAAAAAGAGTGAAGTTCCCAGTCTTCTTCAGTGAAGTGATTATCAATACTTGCAGATGATTTTTCCAGGTAGATAAATTGCTCGTAAGAAAACATCTTAGATATCTCAATTTCTCCCCCGTACACCCACTCCCAACTTGTTCTGTTAAAGACAAGTACATAGTTTAATTATTCCAACACTGAAAGACCGATAACTTCAACTTTCTTAAGAAAATGATCCATGAAAAGAAAAGAACTGTGGAAGTCAGATAACTATGGTAGGAAACTATCACCCAGCTAATAGTCATTAAATCATTGTCTCCCTGAAAAGGCAGTAATGAATAGCTCTATGGCATTTTGTGATAACAGAGGTCAAACTGGTTGGACGTGAACTTACTTGCATAACAAAGAGAGCAATTCGTGCAAAACCAGTAACCGACAGGCAGTTATATGTGTCAACCTGACACTCCGTGTTGTAAGCCTACACTGAAAGAACACTCCAGTACCTTTTCTGGTGATATTGGATCTAGAAAAATCTGGGCAAACTCAGGGCTACCACAGGCCTACCTACGCTCACTGGGTCTGACTGGATCAAGCACAAAATCCATCAGCAGCTATTCTCTAGCTTGCTTCCTCTTAAGCAGGGTGCTAATGTCTTGAACACAAGCTTCAGCTAAGTGACAGTCAAGAAAGTGGGTAGAAACCCACTCTACCTCATAAATTCTGGTTGATTTCTTTGTTAATCTGGACAGGTTGGAAGCCAAAAGGAGTCACTGGAAACCCTGTCCTCCAGAAGTAACAAGACTTCATTCAATGGATGATCTGCTTGAAAAGAAAAAGAGCATTTGATCTCATTTCATTACTGATAGAAAGAAATAAGCACAGAAACTCATGGGAATGATGATGCTTGCATATTATAGATTATTCTTAAAAGCTGTAACATAGGGTATCACTGGCAAAAAGGAGCAGTAAGCCCTACCTCACATGCAAAGTGTTAGATCTGTTGTCCTACAAAGGAACATGGTAGAGAGAGTCATCACATTTGCAGACCTTTTCTAATGCACCTCGGTGTCATCACTGCATGGCAAAGCATGGTAACATGAGCTACCTTTAAAGCAGGCAAAATGGAAGGCAAACACCAGATACCATTCCCCTCCAGACAGAGAAGCCTTGGTATACATCGTTACTGCAAAATAAGATCTTTGCAGTTCAAAAACTTCCTAGAGGGACACACTCCAAAGGCATAAACAGTCTGGAGGAGGCAAGGTCTATAAATCACTGCCAGTCAGCTTAGAAAAAATGTTGTCATTGCTTCTCTGTGGAGGAGTAAAATGATAAAAGAAATTTCTTTTATGTATGGATGGCTCAACCATAATGCTATTTTAACATAATTTTCTTGTAACCCATCTACACACAGCTATTTAAACATTTGTTATAAAGTATGTATGGGGTGACTCATCCAGCTGAAAAATAAGCCTAATTGGTCAAACTTCCAGGACACTGTGTGCTGAGCTATAGAGAATCATAATCTCATCTATTAAGAGATGTGACAAGTTGCAGAAGCTATCTAAAATTCCTGGAAGAGGTAGTGTGAAATAAGAACCATTGCCTAGGGACAGTCTCTTCTTTACGATAATTAAAGACCTCAGATCTGTGCTATTCTGGATGGATGAAAAATATGCATACATAAGCTTAAATTCTGTCTTTGGCTTGCTCATGCGAGAAGGTTGTCTAATAATTCATTAGCCTCTTCAATAAAAGATACCCAAAAGGCAGAATAAAGGGCATCTGTGGATTTGACTGCCATATTCATGTGGTCACAAAACTTCCCGCAGAGATCCTGCTCTTCCGTATAATACAGCTACATGACTCAGAAAAAAAACAAGAACTTGGGGAGAGTTTCCTTATTCCCTGAGAACATTCCCATACCAAATGACCAGAAGTAGAGAGGAAAGAAAAGCACTTCACAGACTGAAACAGAAATGTTAAAACCTCGTCCAGAGAGGTTATTAGTGGGTGGGGAGCACAGTCATAAATATGGAGTCCAGCAGCATTTTTCCACACACACTCATTAATGATATTCACTTTGCCATATTTGTTTGAATTGATGATAATTCTACCATTTGGGTGAAAGATAAAATATTAGACATCTCGCTTTGTATTCTCCAGGATGCCGAAGTAGTGCAGTAGCAGATAGGAGAGGACCTCTTGGCTATTTCTTTGCATTCTCTTACTGTCCTGTCTTTTTCCCCAACATACAGGTACCATGGGCTGAGATGTACTGCTCCTCATACACAGACTAGCAGAGCTGTAGTAGCAAAATGGGTCCCTACAGAAACCCTTGAATTCAAGCATTGCTGTAGACTCACACCAGTTGTACATGCATTTCCCATACAGCTCTCATCTATTTGGATATTATTGGCTCTAAACCAATGGACCATCTACACTTGGATGGACCATTGGCCTTTCCCTCCATCGTTTCCCCTGCAGAAATCAATGCGATGATTTAATTGCTTCTGCCAGTGTATAGCTACCAACAGCCCGGCTCAAGTATAGATGAATACTTTAATTTTAATCAGCATGTTAGCAAGAAGTTGTGGATGGTATTTCCAACGCACCACATACTGGAAGGCTATACAAAGCAACCAGCCAGCAAAAGAAAATATGATGATCTCATCTATATTATCTTTTTTTAAGCTTTTAAAAGTGTAGCCAAACTGAGATAATAAAAGTTATTTACTATGATTTCCTCTTACAAAAAACAAATGTAAAATGATTTCATCAGTACTAGATAATAAGCCTGCTTATAACCAGAGGGCAGTATTTTTAATAACTTCACTAAAAATATGCACTGGTACAAAAATGTGGTGCAATAAGAAAAGAGTACAAAAGGTAATGAAATATTACCTATTATCTCAGCTCATTTTTGTCAGGAAATAATACTACAAACTTAATACGATACATGGAAGCCTTATGAAAAGCAGGCAGGGAGAGGCTTATAGTCTTATCCAGTATTAGACGAGAGGCTGAGTGATTAATAAGTTGACATTGAAGAGCAGAGAATGGAAATCATATGGACATTAGGGAAAGGAAATAGCTTAAAAATGAAACTGTCATGCTGCCAGGCTGCATAGGAAGAGGCACAGCTCCCACAGCCATCCCCACTGCGCAGCATAATGGGAAGGCAGCTTAAACCTCTGTCAGTGCTGTGCACGCCGCTGGAGCCTCCGGCTCCCCCGCGCCTGCTGCTGCGCTGTCCTCGGGCACACATGGGTGAGAGCAATGGGAGAACCACACTGAAAATAGGAAGGGGAGAGGAAAAAATACATCAAAAGGAGAGGTTTGAATGCAACAGCAACTTGGCGGGGTTGAAGAATGGGAAAAATAAGATACTCTGTGGAAAGAGTAGATTAAATGAGATTTATCCGTAGCAGTGGATGAGCTACATATCTAACTTATGGGCCTCCAGCATGCACAGTGTGTAAGGATGAGATGTTCTTGATTGCTTTTTCAAGTAACAGGGCCAGATCTTTTGATGGGATTAAAACTTGGGTCTTACGCTGACTTTAACGCTGTTCAGGGCTGCAAGATTAGGTTTTAAATACCCAGTGAAGCACCGTTACTCACAATATCAACAATAATGCCATTTATTGCAGGTCACAAGCCAACTTCCAGCAGACTACATTTACTGTTGTTTCTCAGGCACATTGTGTCTGGTTCTGATTTGTACGTTGCTCACACTGGAAAACATCTGCTGCAGTTTCCAAGACTGGGGATTTAACTGTGGCTAATTCGCTGTTTACTTTACTAGTGGTACCAACGGAGAGTCACTACTGGTGGCAAATAGGTACTATGCATGCAATAAGATCAGTGAAGAACTTGGTCAAAATCAACAGCATGTATGCCCCTGGGAAGTAATTCAGATCAAAACATGTGGTGTCCACTGGAAAAAAAACCAAAAAGCTATAAACATTTATTCATAGACCTCTTAAGAATAAATTCTGGCTTTAAATATCCTGGATGAAAGCAACAGAATTGCCCTTGTGAAATATATGCTAGTGAATTTCTGGAAAAAACAGAAACAGTGCCATTCTGTAGTGCTTTAGAAGAGAGTAGCTAAACATTTCTCCTTTCAGTAAGTTGAACAAGCCTTATCTTGAAGTTTATCAAGGAAGAATAGTAACAATTTTTCCTGGATTGCATTCCAATTTTAAAAGTGATAGTTTTCTTCTAAATTACTAGAAAATAATTATAATAAACTTTTTTATTTTTTGCAAAACTAAGAACAACTGGGCCAAATGAAAGACTATTCACTTCCTTGAGTCAATTGCTGTTAATTGTTGATGATGATACCCTTTCACAAAAATGTATAAACCCAATCCTAGCTTTTCAAGGAGCAGGACTATAGCTAAGCACTGCCTACTCTCTCTGTTTTCTACTTAAATCATTGATATTTCCTCTGACTTTGGAAATGTGAAATTAGATCTCACATTTTTATCACTCCCATGCTCTCTGGTTTAGGAAAAGCACCATATCTTCTCAATGAAAAGGGAGAAAATACTAGCAGCTACATGCTTCGAGTCTAATTTTAGGAGGAACTGAGCCATTCTAATATGCTGCAGTCAACAGGAACTGAGGGCACTCAATAATTCATGAGTTTCTTTCCATGTTTGAGTAGAGCCTGTTGAAAATTTCTCAAGGAAACATTTTTCATCAGAAAATTCCAATTCCCGTGAACCAAAACTGCTTACAGGACAGAATATGCTGCTTGAATATTTGTGTAACATCTCTTTTTTAATCCAGTTTGAAATGGCTTTTAATCTATAATAATATAATTCTATAATAATAAAATATTTTAAATATGAAAAGCTTTGTTTGACAAGACAAAAGAATTTTTAAAAGGTGAAACAAATTGTTTCAATCAATCTTCACTGTGATTTTTTTATTCTTTTTAAACACAAATGTTTGAGAAGAAAAAAGATTCAAACTTGTTTTACTTTAAATTTGGGCTGTAAAATATTTTCACAACTTTTCCTTGAAAAGGAAAACATTTCTTACTTTAGATCTAGTTATGAAGGTATTTTCATGCCTGTCCTAAAAAAAAAAAAAAAAAAGCTTTATACTCATGCAGATAAACCTCTCTTTGACCCTAGTGCTGAGTGGAGTGTTAAACTTGTTTTGTCTTTACTGTCACTTTGATTCAGTTATTTTAAAATGTGTGGCATTTACATCAGAAGGCAGCAGAATAACCATTTCTTACCTTTAGTCTTTCTGTTACACCATCAGTGAAACTGACTGTGAATTCAGCAATTTTGGGCACTCTGAGTTTTCCTTTGTTCTTCTGGTCAGGCTGATATTCTGTTCTTGTTTTCACAATTACCTGGAATACATCAACACTTCTAAGGTTTCTGCAGACAGCATACATTTTTTTGTTGTTGTTATCTAAGCTTTTCTGTATAAACCATCCCCTGGACATACACAAGTATCTTAGAACCATAAATTAACACAAACTTATCATACCCTCAGGAACTAAGAGACACAGATAAATAGTCAGGCAGATACACAGACCTAGGACAGTGAGCTTATCACACTGAGTCTTAAATTAGCTGACAGCAAAATGTTTGACACCTACTTTTGTTTAGGACTAGGCATATAATTTTTATATCGTATTCAACAGGCAGAACACGCAGAATAACAGCCCATCCTGAAGAAGACCCTCACTTATTAAAAGCCCCATCCTAACAAGTTCCACTGAAGCCAATTTAAATTTAAATTTGGTGTCTCATTTATTCAGGCTCCAGATTATCAATATTAATCTCATACTATCACCTTGGGTTTTCCCCAGAAGATCTCAGTGTCATTTGCTGACTAATCCAGGTCCTACTAATCTTATAAAAATGAGGTGTCTTACGCCAATGGAGAAGCCGTAAGTGGCTTTTAAAAGGGTATGGTCAAATTACCAAAATTGCATTGTCAATCTACATTGAATTTATTTGTAATCTAGAATGACACTAAATATTTTGGGTAAAACGCACCCACTGCAAACACAGAAAAGGTAACTCGTAATGCCAGCTGCTCCCAGAGGCAACAAGCATCAGGGCTGTACTCTGAAACTAACAGCCCTTCAGAGGACTGAGCGTATCCATCCCATTATACACGAGAATCTTAAAAGACTACCCATCCATGAGCCTATACAGCTAAATAGCTTCGTACCAGCATGCCAGCATAGCCACACTGTCTTAGTCTAGCTGGAAAATGCAAGAGAAGATAAAATGGCCCTGTCTTCAGCACTGGCCAAGAGCTGGAGCTCATCCCACACACTACCACTGCACTTCTGCACAGGATTCCCAACCCCGGGACAAGGTCCACAAAGCATACAATGGTTTGGTGTGGTTTGCAAGGTCTGGATAGGTTAAACACAAAAGGATAGAAAGAACATTGAAACTCTTGATCCCAGGGCCAACGCTTCCACTTTTTGGCCTCCCATTCTGAATTGCAGGACTATGCAGCCATCAGCCTTGCCAAGGTGAAAATTAAATACTCCAGAGGTGGTGACTGGTTCATTTGAGAGTGACAAGAGAGATCCTAAAGTTCTTTGTTAGAAACAAAAAGTCTTGAAGGATTGAAAAAGATTAAGTGATGCACAAGGTTGAGTTACCAGCTAATGCTGAACTTATTTCCAAATGAAGACAGCAAAGTCTGGCTTGGACCAGAGAAAACCCCAGGTATTTAATCCTCCTGCATTTAATGCCATGTGAAAATCAGAGTGAAAGAAAATCAGTGTGGAGTCATAAGCCAATTTTCTGAATTCAAATGCAAATCATTAAAGACTGATGAATATTTACATCCTTCAGTGAATCTCTCTTCATAATATTTATTAAGTAGCATTTGCAACATTAAGACTTGGGAAGAAGAGGGGACAAAAAGCCACCCAAATATATTTATATTAGCATTTTGGAACTGAGGATTTCTGATGACACAACATAGATGATGGGAAATGACATATGGACAAGCTTGATTTGGCGGGTTTGGGATGAACCCTAACCCTACTCTGAACCTACTATTGAATCAAACCCCACTATGCTCTGAAATGCAGTCCAGCACACTGTGGGCCAAACAAAGCAAAGCTCCCTCTCCAGCCAAGACAAACTGGCCCAGGTTAGCTCTGAGTTATGAACAAGCAATAAGCTCATTTTCTCACTCAAAAGGAGGCAAGTGCACTCAGGACTCCATGCAGCTGGCCCCCAGCTTTCCAGTCTCCTTGCTGGCCTTTTGTAAAGCCGGTACAGTAAATTACAGAATGTCACCCATCAACACCTGCCAACCAGTGTTCAGAAATTGCACTTATTCTGTTTTCAAACCTACCAGTCACAATATCCAATTCTCCCAAATTCATGCTTCCTGCTTGATCTAAAATTTAGCTGCAGACAAAATTTTAAAATATACATGAGGGCTTTCCCACAAACTCTAACATTAGGTCTTTAACATGAGGTCTTAATGAAGGACCATGAAGCCAGAATATAAGAAAAAAAAATAAAATAAAGCCTTACTTGTTTCTAGATATAATTTAATTTTCTTCCACTCTTTGTCATTAATGCGTTTTCTTACAGGTATTTTTTAACTGTTGTTATGTTCAACCAATATCCCATAAGCAGGAAAGTTTGGATTATGCTGTCTAGAGGGATACAGCATGAGACTGAAAATAAACCCACACAGCCCTTCACAAGGCATCAGATTCAAGTCGAGTAGCAATGTCTATCACGTCTGTGAATAAATAAGTAACCTCAGTCCCCAGCCAGATCAGAAGCTACTTGAAACCCAATTTGCTGACTGTGCCAGCAGTGAAATGTGTGTGTCCACAGAGCCATAGTCATCCTGCTGGTCAGTGTTTTGCAGAGAAATTTGCAGAGCTATCAAAAAGCTTTAGCAGAGAAGGTAAGAAGGACCTTTGCTAAATGCCTTTTGGCATTGCGAAAGCTAAAGTATCTTTGTCAGACACCTGGTGGAATTACTCAGTAGAAGAAAGACAGGGCAGTCAGTAAGGTCTCCTCTTTAAAGGAGAGCACAGAAATAAAATCATAGAATCATAGAATCATTTAGGTTGGAAAAGACCCTTAAGATCATCGAGTCCAACCTTTAACATAGCACTGCCAAGTCCCCCACTAAATCATGTTCCAAAGTGCCACATCTACACCTCTTTTAAATACCTCTGGAGATGGTGACTCAACCACTTCTCCGGGCAGCCTGTTCCAATGCTTGGTAACCTTTTCAGTGAAGAAATATTTCTTAGTATCCAATCTAAACCTCCCCTGGCACAACCTGAGGCCGTTTTCTCTCATCCTGTCACTTGTTAATTGGGAGAAGAGACCAACACCCCCCTCACTACACCCTCCTTTCAGGTAGTTGTTTGTAGAGAGCGATAAGGTCTCCCCTCAGCCTCCTTTTCTCCAGGCTAAACAACCCCAGTTCCCTCAGCCGCTCCTCGTAAGACTTGTGCTCCAGACCCTTCACCAGCTTCGTTGCTCTTCTTTGGACACACTCCAGCACCTTAATGCCTTTTTTTGTAGTGAGGGGCCCAAAACTGAACACAGGACTCGAGGTGCAGCCTCACCAGTGCCAAGTACAGGGGGACAGTCACCTCCCTGCTCCTGCTGGCCACACTAGTTCTGATACAAGCCAGGATGCCATCGGTCTTCTTGGCCACCTGGGCACACTGCCGGCTCGTACTCAGCCGGCTGTCGACCAACACCCCCAGGTCCTTTTCTGCCGGGCAGCTTTCCAGCCCCTCTTCCCCAAGCCCGTAGCGTTGCATGGGGTTGCTGTGACCCAAGTGCAGGACCTGGCACTTGGCCTTGTTGAACCTCATACAATTGCCCTCGGCCCATCAATCCAGCCTGTCCAGATCCCTCTGTAGAGCCTTCCTACCCTCGAGCAGGCCAACACTCCCGTCCAGCTTGGTGCTGTCTGCAAACTTACTGAGGGTGCACTCGATCCCCTCGTCCAGATCATCAATAAAGATATTAGAACTGGCCCCAATACTGAGCTTGGGGAAACACCACTTGTGACCGGCCACCGACTGGATTTAACTCCATTCACCACCACTCTTTGGGCTTGGCCATCCAGACAGTTTTTTACCCAGTGAAGAGTACGCCCGTCCAAGCCACGAGCAGCCAGTTTCTCCAGGAGAATGCTGTCAGAAACGGTGTCAAAGGCTTTACTAAAGTCCAGGTAAACAATATCCACAGCCTTTCCCTCATCCACTAAGTGGGTCACCTTGTCATAGAAGGAGATCAGGTTAGTCAAGCCTTTCATAAACCCATGCAGACTGGGCCTGATCGCCTGGTTGTCCTGTACATGCCTCGCGATGGCACTCAAGACGATCTGCTCCATAACTTCCCCAGCACCGAGGTCAGACTGACAGGCCTGCAGTTCCCCAGATCCTTCCGGCCCTTCTTGTAGTGTGACAAGATGACAAAGGAAAAACAGAAAGCTGAAAACCCAAAGTGTGGGGGTAGCATTCAATATTTTGGCAGTAACGATAAAAATGCAATTTTGCTGAGGGCATGGGGAGCACATTTAGAAGAAAAGAGCTAGCTCTTGTTCGGTCCCCTACAGTCTAAATAAATAAGACTGAGCATAGATCCCATTTTTGCAGCAACGTTCACCCTCTCTCCATCCAACAAGCTGCCATCAGGACACCCACGCAAAGACTTCTGGAAACTGACTTGTGTTCATCATGCTCCTTGAGCCTCCTGCATGAGTGAGATCGCCCCAGTCAGGGCTACCTTAGCAGTATCCAGAGACAGGAGTGAACACTGTTGGACGTTAAT
The DNA here is from genome assembly GCF_947461875.1 of Haliaeetus albicilla. NCBI lineage: Eukaryota > Metazoa > Chordata > Aves > Accipitriformes > Accipitridae > Haliaeetus > Haliaeetus albicilla. The sequence continues at coordinate 11,739,720 of NC_091509.1, read as the reverse complement.
ACACAGATACACCCCCCACACACACACAGAGTTTTTAACAGAGCATTTGCCACACTGACAGCCTCCCGTGCATGTGTCAGTTGTGAGTGTCTCCAAACAAGTTTAAATGAGACCTGGTCAAAACCCAAAAGAACTTCTCTAAAGCACAAAATATTAATTTAAGTGCAAATTTAGAAAAGGAATAATTAATCTTACAAGGAAATTTTTCTGTATTTTTAGTATTATTGGGTTTTTGCTATTTTGGTTGTTTGTTCTGTTTTCATTTTCCAGTTTTCTGATTTGGGTTGGGTGAGAAAGAAGATTTGCCTTTCCCCTGTTCCCTGCCATCACTACTTTTTCACCTTTTCTTTCCATTTTGTCACTGAGAAAAAATTCCTGGCAGTAAAGTCTTTCAGAAATTCTAACCAAATTGCTGTTGGATGTACAGTAATAAAAACCCCACTGACTCCACAATCAGTGCCATAATCAGCATTCATTTATTACCGGCTGCCCCAGAGCAGTTCCATCAGAGCCCAGGATCCCACTGTTTCAACGCAAACAAGGTACATTCATCGCACACCACGACAGGTTTCCTGGGAGAGCTACTGGCGTTTATTACAAACCACAGCAAACAGAATGATCCCTGCTCCCTCTTCTTGTCCATTTTGCAGCTTTGCTGACTTCAGTAGAGTTATTCTTGACTGAAACCTGCAAAAGGGAGTATAAAATTGGGGTCCTGTGTAAGCTGCAATTCAAAGCAAACTGAAGTGAAAGAAATGCCCATCTCCTCGTTCCCTTCTCTGCAATGCTGTTATGGTGGAAATGAACTGCTGTAAGGGGGTAACTTCCAGAGCTGTCAGCAATGCTTGGCTGTGCTCTGGCCTCCTGAGTGCGGACGATAAATGCAAACAATGGAACCGGTCCTTAAATGGACAAGTAGTTTCTTGAATACTCCCAAAAAAGACAATTAGCCCCCTCTCCACCCCCACTGCAGAAACACCATTCTGCCCATTTTCTGCACTTGCTTCCATGAGCTCTCACCTCCTCCTGCATGCTCCCTAAGGCTTGTCTTAACTCATGCTCCTCATGGTGAGAAGGGTCTGGCCGTTTTAGGTTGGCATCCCTAACCGTGAGCTTACTGGGTCAGAGAATTATTGTTATTATTATTATTATTTTTATTCATCTCATGAGGCAACCTGTGCACCTGCAAATGAACACTAAAAAGCAGGAACAGTCCCATCAGCTTTTTGGATTGCCTGAGCCTTTGTGATTGCTGCATAAATACCCTTTGAACTTTTTTGGATGCTTGTCAGTCTTTGTGTTTCATTATCTGGGCCCTGATCCAGCACCAGCTTATGCCTGTGCCCCACTTTGTGTGTTGTGAACATCCACCAGAGATCAGCCTCCCTGCCAGCTTAGTCCAGCCCAACTGTAGTCCTTTAATGTCTGTACTGTGGATGAAGCCTAGATGAATACTAGCTCGGGGGACCTCCCTGCAAATTATGTTGCTGCCGAGACCTGTTCTTAAGGTTTTCATACTATTTCCCAGAGACTCTACATCTTTAAATTGCAGAGAGACTGTGCTGTTTATGGCAGATGTAATAAAGGGGACACAAATAAATTACCTGAGACTTTCTTCATTTTACATCTGAAATAAAACTGTTCTTTGAAAGTTGCTTCCTAGATGAAGTTTGCAGACCCATGGTAAGAATACAGGAAGAAAGAAAACGGCTTCCATGGACCAGCAAAAAAGACACATCTAATTACAGGGATCCACACTGCAGTCCTTGCAGCTTCTTCCATAACCAAGTTTTTGAACTCATTAACTTCCAATTCAGCAAAGCACTTAAGCATGCAAGTTGTGCTATTAACATCAGCAGGATCAGTCAGATATTTAAAGTTAAGTGTGCATTTAAGTGCTTTGGCCAGATCAGAGCTTAAGCTGGCTTCAGTCACCTTCCCACAGCCAGTTATAATACTGATGCTTAGGGCTCCTGTGGCATTCTTCAGCAAGAGGGCTCAAAGTGCTCTACATACCAGCATGGCCCCACTATCCCCATATTACTGATGGAGGACTAGGGAAAAAAAGAGAAAAAAAAAAAAAAAAGATGCATCCCAATAAAGAGGAAGTCAGGCAAAAATGCCAGGAGGCCTGCATGGATCAACAAGGAGCTCCTGGACAAACTCAAACACAAAAAGGAAGCCTGCAGAGGGTGGAAGCAAGGACAGGTAGCCTGGGAGGAATACAGAGAAATTATCTGAGCAGCCAGGGAACAGGTTAGGAAAGCTAAAGCCCTGACAGAATTAAATCTGGCCAGGGATGTCAAGGGCAACAAGAAAAGCATCTATAGATATGTCGGTGATAAAAGGAAGACTGGGGAAAATGTGGGCCCTCTCCGTAAGGAAACAGGAGACTTGGTTACCCAGGACATGGAGAAGGCTGAGGTACTCAATGACATTTTTGCCTCAGTCTTCACCGGCAAGTGCTCCAGCCACACCACCGAAGACACAGAAGGCAAAGGCAGGGACTGGGAGAATGAAGAACCACCCACAATAGAAGATCAGGTTCGAGACCATCTAAGGAACCTGAAGGTGCACAAGTCCATGGGCCCTGATGAGATGCATCCACAGGTCCAGAGGGAACTGGCAGATGAAGTGTCTAAGCCACTCCCCATCGTATTTAAGAAGTCGTGGCAGTCTGGGGAAGTTCCCACTGACTGGAGGAGGGGAAACATAACCCCCATTTTAAAAAAGGGAAAAAATGAAGACCTGGGGAACTACAGGCCAGTCAGTCTCACCTCTGTGCTTGCAAGATCATGGAGCGGATCCCCCTGGAAGCTATGCTAAGGTCCATGGAAAATAAGGAGGTGACTGGTGACAGCCAACATGGCTTCACTAAGGGCGAATTGTACCTGACAAATTTGGTGGCCTTTACGATGGGGTTACAGTGTTGGTGGATAAGGGAAGAGCAACCAACGTTATCTACCTCGACTTGTGCATAGTATTTGACACTGTCCCACACAACATCCTTGTCTCTGAATTGGAGAGACATGGATTTGACAGGTGGACCACTTGGTGGATAAGGGATTGGCTGGATGGTCGCGCTCAAAGAGTTGCGGTCAACGGCTCAATGTCCGAGTGGAGAGCAGTGATGAGTAGCATTCCTCAGGGGTCAGTATTGGGACCAGCGCTGTTTAACATCTTTGTTGGTGACATGGAGAGTGGGACTGAGTGCACCATCAGCAAATCTGCCAATGAATGACACCAAGCTGTGTGGTGCGGTCGACATGCTGGAGGGACAGGATGCCATCCAGAGGGACCTTGTCAGGCTTGAGAGGTGGGCCCCTGTGAACCTCCTGAAGTTCAACAAGGCCAAGTGCAAGGTCCCACACACGGGTCAGTGCAATCCTAAGCACAGGCTGGGCAACAAGTGGATTGAGAGCAGCCCTGCGGAGAAGGATTTGGGGTGGTTGACAAGAAGCTCAACATGGCCCTGCAATGTGCGCTTGCAGCACAGAAAGCCAACCGTATCCTGGGCTGCAACAAAAGAAGTGTAACCAGCAGGTCAAGGGGTGGCAATTCTCCCCCTCTGCTCTTGTGAGACCCCACCTGGAGTACTGCATTCAGCTCTGTGGCCCCCAACATAAGAAGGACAGGGACCTGTTGGAGCGAGTCCAGAGGTGGGCCACAAAGATAATCGGGGGCTGGAGCACCTCTCCTATGAGGACAGGCTGAGAGAGTTGGGATTGTTCAGCCTGGAGGAGAGAAGGCTTTGGGGAGACCTTATAGCAGCCTTCCAGTACCTAAAGGGGGCCTAGGAAAGATGGGGAGTGACTCTTTATCAGGGAGTGTAGTGACAGGATGAGGGGTAACGGTTTTAAACTGAAAGAAGGTAGATTTAGATTAGATGTAAGGAAGAAATTCTTCACTGTGAGGGTGGTGAGGCACTGGAACAGGTTGCCCAGGGAAGCTGTGGATGCCCCATCCCTGGCAGTGTTGCAGTCCAGGTTGGATGGGGCTTTAAGCAACCTGGTCTGGTGGAAGGTGTCCCTGCCCATGGCAGGGGGTTGGAACTAGATGAGCTCTAAGGTCCCCTCCAACCCAAACCATTCTATGATTCTGTGATTCTGTGAAGCTTAGTCACGTGCTGAGTCACACCAACAATTGGTGGTTGAGTCAGGAAGACAGACCACAGCTTGCTGCTACTTACAGTGCACCATGTTTTCTCAGGTTTTCATTAACTGAGTGATAATAGTAGCTCCAGCACACTCTGCATATAAATATAATATTCTTGGGATTAGGGGCTAGCAAGATATGGCTCGGGTGGGTAGGAAGTCAGACACTCCATGGAAAATGGCAGCTCTCTGCAGAATTGTTGTCCTCAATCATCCCAGGTTAGCAGATGTAATAGCACTCTCCATGTCTTGAAAGGTTTTTACTTTGTATTCTCTTTCTTGCATCTTCCTGTTCCTCATTCCAATCCTTCAAACACTTTTCTGCAAGAGCTCAGTAGCAGTCTATAAAGAATAGCCTGTAAAAGTTATAAAACCCCAAACATGACAAGACAACAAGCCATATCTATCATGCTGCTCCACACAAGCAAGTTTTTTCTAATGATGCTGTTTGCCAATACATTTATCAAGTCCTATACCTAAATGCACTTACTATTCTAGGCTTAATGCTAGTGACACCACTGGAATCAATAGGAAGCCTTTCCTTGGCTTTAATGAATGCAAGACCAGGCACCTTCTCTGTAGCGCTGCTTTGGAAAATTATAGGTGTGCTGAGGTGAGAAACAACAGCTGAGAGTCTGTGTACACCAGCAGGAAATCCATCATCAACAACCTTGAGAAAGTAAATAGTAGGAGAGTGCTGGGAAATCTAGAGATTTAGGATGCTGAAAGAAAAAAGAAAGAAAGCTTCTAACCAGGTGGACTATATTAAAAGCATTTGCTTTGAGGAGGAAGGAGCAGAGTAGACGTGAAATGTGACAAATGGAAAAATATCACATTAAGCATAGAACCTTAAAAAGGATTTTCCCGCAATGGGATGAAGTAAGTGTTTCAGAAAATGAACTGATATGAATTCTGAGTCTTGTCTCAGACTGGCTAAATATAAGATCATTTATTGCCACTTCATATTTGCGTTTGAGCTCTATGGTTTTCCCTGAAGAAATGAGTAATAATATTTAACATAACTAGCATTGTGAAAACTTTAAATTATTCATTTGGAAAAAGACATGCAGCCCTGCTGTAATTCCCACTTCACTGCCACGGTGCATGTAATATATTGTGGTTCAGGTGCTGCAAAGTGCAAACCATAAAAATTTAAAATAGTACTTCCTGGGATTATTAATAATGAAGAGTCTCTCACTCAGAGTGGCTTTCACATTGACAGAAGAGATAAACAAAATGTGTTTCTCCTACCAAGGGGAAAGGTTTCTTCCAAGTTCAAAGCTGGACTTTGTAGTCCTGCAAAATGGTTGTAACACCCTCATCAGCTTCCATGTAGATTAGTTATGCTCTCTTTTAAACGAAAATGAGACTCTTGGCTTCATTCCTTTCCATGCCTTTCTTCATTCCTTGCAGAGAGAGAACAGAAAATATAAACCTATGACTGGCACTGACATCGTGGTTTCCTTTGCCCTCATTACCCAACTGAGCATCAATAGCTGAGAAAGACCTTAGACCAAGTCCCAGTTGTAGCATGCTGTCCAGGTTACTGATGATAGCAAAATGGTGACTCCCAGTCTTGACACTAAATCTGCTGCAACTGAGTTGGTTTCTATGTTTATGTGCTACAAGCCAAGGGATGGCTAAAATTCACCACCTGCTCGCACACAAAATTCTCCAGTGACCTACAAGCTCTAATCCTCACACACAGCCAGCTTCAAAGAGCAAATGTGATGTGCACATTGCCAACAGTAGCTGAAGTTAAAATACTTAGCAGTAAAAGGGTATAGGAAAAGAGATGCAAAAATCATGTTTCGGGGCTTAAAACAATCTCTTTCTTTGTAGGCTTAGGATGAAACACTGATAGACATGAGCAGTTCCATGCCTACTGCAGCACCTCCTGTACCTCCTTCAGACTCTTGCACTGGTTCCTGCTAGAAACAGGACACATTGGACTGGGTGGACTAGTAATCTCAGACTACCTAGCAATCGTCATGCTGAAAATTCCCACATTTTTAGACAATTAGGTCTTTAAAAAACTTTCCCAAATAATTATGACCATCCCATGGGAGAGGCAGCTATGCTTCTAAAACTACAGGATGAACACAGCAGGCAGACTTCCCAGAGATTAGTATTAAAATTGGCATTTGGGATGTATGTAATGGTAGTCCCCATGGCATCCTAGTCACTATTTGAATACATAAAATGCCTGAAATATCAAGCAGCAAAAAGAAAAAAAAAAGGAAAATTTAAGAAAAGGATGCCCTGGAATCAAATCCATAGTCAATGGAGAAAGTCACAGTCAGTAGAAACACTCTGCTTTTTTTCCTTGTATCAGCTCATCTAATGGGTGTTGTGCTGGAAATTAGTTTCACAGAGGGTGGTAGAAAAAAGTGGTCTCCTGAATCAGTGCCAGGAGGATATTCCAGCCATAAGGAACATCACAAAAGGACAAAGACAGCAAACGTAATCAGCCCTGGCATCACCAATGAAAGGCAGCACAGAATGCAAAGGCTGCTTTGGGAGCTGAAAGCAGCTGAGAAGCGAAAGGCATAGCTCGCAAACATAAAGGGCTTGGAAATTATTCAGCTAAGTCTCCCTACAAATCCCTGTGTGACCATAACCATCAGGAACCCACAGGAGGCTGCGAAGGGGTGACAAAAATTGATTTCAGTAGGTTCAGCCAGGAGAGGGTATAGCAAGGCAGACAAAAGAATCAATCACTCAGCTGTAATGATGGTAAATTGGCCAGGGTAAATTAGCCGAGCTCCATTGATTTCATCTAAACTACGCTGATTTACACTAGTCAAGAATCCTGCCCAGTCTTACTTTCCAGACCAGTAAGTAACTGGTATATGGGGTTCACTTCACGGTCTTGCTGAAATAACTTCCACCTGCAGCAATGGGCTTTCATGTTAGAAAAAAGAATAGATTGCAACAGGCTTAGCCAAACATCCATATCCTAACACACTTTTCCTGTGTCCATTTCTGCTGTTTCTGCAGAGTGCAGCTCTAGGAATTGCAGTGCAGACATAACTGGGTTTAAGAGCGGCAACGGAGCTCACAAAAACAGGCACAAGCTAGCTTTAAACCACCTAATTCAATCACTGATAGCAAGGCAGTTAAGGAAAGAAATTTCTGCACAGGCTACACAAATCCTGAGTTTTTCTATAGTGAAGATCTGCAGTAGCAACATGTTATCTGTATGCAGGTGAGGCAGTTGAATGCTACCTCAGGTGTCTGCAAAGGCTGCAAGCACATGCTTGGATTGCAGTGCAGTCCTGCCCTGAGCGGATCGCCCGCAAGCAGAGGTGTTCAGTGTGCTAGGGGAAGGCTAGCCTGACAGCAGCGGTATCCAAAGAAGACGAGCGTGAAATGCCAAGAACCTCAGGTAAGGCTGTCCAACACGTGCAAACAAAATCAAAATGGTTACCCCAGATACCCTGCGCTGCCAGAGTGTGTGTTGCTGCAAATATTTATTACAGCTTAATGAGCAGAGGCGGTGTTTACATTCAAATACACATTTAGAGGACAAATGGATTTGCACAGTGCAGAAGGGGGACAAATGTCACAGGAGAGGAAGGCTCAGACTTTGGTATTTGTGAGGATTAGGCAGAATATCCCAAGCAGAGAAAGGAAAGGATGGGGAAAGGCAAGACAGCCTGCCCATTCCTTCATATTTGTAATGCTCTCTTTTTATTCCTTTCTTTTATTCATGCTTTCTTTCCCTTTGCATCCTCCTCCTCCCTTTTACTCTTTCTTCCTTCAGCTGCCACAATTACTGGCCCTGCCCCATCTCTCCTTTTGCCATTTGCTCCATCCCACCAAACTCACCAGCAGCGTGAGCAGGAGCACAGACACCTGCCCCCGGCTGCATCAGGACCCCCCCCCAGACAGCGGCAGGGATGGCTGAGCTGCTTCTGGCCCCACCACATGTAGCAGCACCCCAAAAACAGCTCCATGCTGCCCTGACAGTGTATGCCTTCAGGCTGGCTAGGGCCGCCGTGCACTGCTAGGCTTCGCAGAGGGCAGACTGACATCAGTATTTCAGGACAGAGCTGCAAGTAGTCCCCTAGGTACAAAAGCACTCATCCAGCATACTATTAATTATGCCTGCTCAGCTGGCCAGGACAAAACATTATTTTCTGTTAAACCAATAGGGACAGGCTGTGAACACAAGGGACCCTCCAGATTTTCAGGAACTCTTGATTACTGCGTGTAAACACATGGTCTCAGCCACTCAGAGAGGGGTGCGGCCAGGGAGGGCAAGAGGCAGGAGCATGGGATGGGAAAAGCGTTTGAAGAGAGCAGTTACATCTATTTTTTTTTCTTTCATGGGTTGGATGGCAGGAATTTGTCACCAGAGAAATTATTTCTCAAGCCTCCAGATGCATTCAAAATAAAGAACAATGGACCACATGATAAGCCTTCTGCAGCCTTCACCACAAAAGAGATGCCGGATGTTTTTTTCAGCACTGACAATAGCTTTCATGCACTTTTGTGTTATGTAAAATTAGGATTTTTACTGCCAGAACAGAGGCATTTCCTGCTGGATTATACTGAAGTGAGCCTATGAGACCAAGAGATCCCCAGTTGTTGGTCTCATTTAAAATTTCAGTGAAACAGTATGGTCGCTGAAAAGCTGCCTATCTTTTAGCATTATCGTTGCAGAGATGTGTAACAATTACAGCTGAAGCGCTTTGTCTACGCTTAGGAAAACAAGTGAACAGCTAACCTTTTCCCCTTTGGTCCTAAAAGAAAAAAAAAAAGACTTCTTTTTTTTGCTTTTTGAATAAAAAGAAATGAAATTCAGAGACATAAAAAGCCAGGTCAAGGGCTTGTCACTGGTGATGGCTATTATTCCTGTTACATAGACGGATTTCAGCAAAAAGGCCAGACAAAAATGATTTAAGAGCATCTGTCTCTGCCTTCAAATGCCACCTCAGCAAGAGAACAGGGAACAAGGCAAATGCTTGAAGACAGTAAATAAATATAAATACACAGCAGGCTTAGCACCCTAGGGGAGAAATTACTGTCCCAGGTACATTTCTCCCCTTGCAGCCATACAACTGCTGACAGACCGACAAGAATGCTGATGGTACAGGAGGAATAGCACGAGCCTTGGGAGAAGACTTCCTCATTTGGTGGAAAAAGAAATAGTCAGTCCAGTGGCCAATAATTTTAAAAAAAGGTTGCCAAATTCAAGCCTCCTGAATTCCTGCCTGGATTTTTCCAACAGCATCAAGGTGGATGTTGGAGCTGCTAAGCTCACAGCGCTTCAGAAAACAAGCCTGTTAGGAAAGCATCCCCAAAAGAACAGCCAATAAGTTTAAGCATACCTCTAAGTGTTTCCCCCATCAACCCCCACGTGATTTCTTATAATCGAGGAACTATCTGAAAAGAGATGGGCCTCAGGGATTATATCACAAGAGCAAAAGCCTCATTTTTATATTATTTCTCTGTATCCTTTCTCTGAAAGGGGAGCCAGACACAAAAAAACACTTTGAAAGAAAAGCAGCTGTGGTGAAACACCTACAGAGGTTAATGCTGAGAGTCACTCTGAGTGACTCTCAGGTGATCCAGTTACAAAAATATCCTTAAAAGGAAGAAAAATAAGCCTATAAATTAACAGAGCATGCATACACCAGGTGAAGGCATTGTTGCACACTGGTAGTAACAGCAGTTAGGTTACCCAGCACAGACCTAGTATACTATTGGATCGCTAGCCAAAGCTGGTACTACTCCTCCTTTATCAGACAGACTGAAGCTAGAGCAAGTACACAGCCCCAAGCTGCCGTCAAACCTCCTCGCTCTGGTTTTGATGCACCCTGGATAGCCCTGGACCCAAGGTCAGATCCAGGTTGAGAGCTCACAACTTCTTAAATGAAGATATGGTGAAGAGAAGCCCTGAAAGATGAGTATTTAGCAGGTTTTTTCCTTTTTTTTTTTTTTTCTCCCCCAGATTTCACTTACAGAAAAATGCCAGGGCATGCCAGCTCTTTGTTGCAGTGGCAAAGGCGATGTGATTAGCAGCAGCTGGCGGGCAGGCAGCGAGCAGGGCCGGGAGCATTGCCTCCTTGTGGTTAAAAGTGAACAGCAGTGAGTCTGCATTTAAGAAAACGAGCGAGCAAGCCCTTCTGAGCTTGTTGCATGCAGACCGCAACACCAAAGCTGTTTTGGCTCTGGTCATTTATACAGCATCCCATGCAAAAAGCACAGAAAGTGCCTTGGCTTATGTCCTCATTCTCCCACGCTAAAAATCAACTGCTGGCAGGTTTTAGGAATAGGTGGAAAAAAACCTCAAATCGATTTCGGGGGGGGGTTTAACCCTGCCTCCTGACTGCAAGGCAAGTCCAAACAAGAATACACTCTGAAAGACTTGAAATCCCTGTCTACTCTTCCTCGGGCTCACAGGCTGACTGAATTCAGTAGCAGCTTTGCTTTCCTAAGTACAAAGCTGAAATTTCCCCCTATCACTTAACCTTTGCCCAAGCTTTTCACCTGAGGCTCAACTCCTTATTAGCAGGTCTTTAAACAGACTCTCTGCCCCAGGGTGAACTCACCCCAACAGAATCTGTTCTACAACGAGCAAAGGAAACAGATTGTGAATTATTTTGCTTTTATCATAAATAACCTCTCCTTCTTGTGAACGGATCTCCAGTCGCCGTTAACTCGAGGCCTACTGCACACAGGAGCTGAACCACAGCCTGAAGAAATCAATACCATTGACTCTAATGAGTTCTGAATCATGCTTAGCACTCCTGGAGATACATCCCACTCTTCCAGCAAAGAAAAATACGGATGTCAGTAGATGCATTGACAGTAATGTATGCTAATGAAGGTAATGTAACCTAACAACATGTGAATTATTGATGTAGGCATGTTTAAACAGAAAAATCAGCAAGGAATCACACCAGACCAATACACTCCAGTGTTTGTTCACCAACAGGCAATTGGAACGTGGTGGTCGTGAGAACACTTATTACCACTTTATTACCTTGAAAGGATTTTTGTTAGGTTATCCATGTCTCACCTGATACATGAGTCATTTAAATTTCACATTGTGTGACACTGTGTTATCTCAATGAGCCATTTGTACTAGCATCAAATGAGCTACTTTTACACATCTATAGTTTCCTCTGAGCTTTTCAGACATTTATGATAAATCATACTGCTTTGCCTGAATTATTTGGCTTAATCTTATTTGTCGGAGTCATAGATAAGGGCTGGTTTAGCCTCTCATTCACAACAATTCATGGAAGTGTAACCCTCCTGAATACAGCGAAGTCGCTCCTGATTGCCATGAGGCACATGGAGGATGAAGCTAGCGCCTTTGTCTGGCACAGCTCTGGTTCCCAGGATGTCGAGGCAGTTGACTAGCTCTATCATAAAATAAACATAGTTTGCCTATCTAGACAGTTTTATCACATCCATCATCATGTTCTCCTAATGTATTTAGAGGAAATTCATTCTGTACCACAGTGAAAACAGGATATGTGTTCAATAATCATCAGTGTTAATTTTACTATTATTCCATTATCCTGTGAGATCTAATCATTCTGTCTGTACTTTCGGGTGAGTTAGCTCCATCTCTGTGGCATCTGGGAACTACATTGCAGACAGGCTTTGTTTTTGTAAGGACTGTTGGGGCATACAGATTTTTACGGTCTCATCATGTTCTCACCAGGTTATACTGACATGCATCATCGCTGCATCAATCTAGACAAAAGATTTCCTAGTACATACTGCATCTAAAAAATTCCAACCACCAAACCGCAGCCAATCGCCGATGCACGTTTCTGGACATTTTAGTGCTGCATTCAGTTCTGAGAGTGTTGAGTGGGCAGGGGAGAAAGCTGTCCCCTGGCTGGAGCCAATCGGGGAAACGAATCCCTGGATTGCTCCATCACCACCCCGCGCATGGGGGAACTCAGCCGCTCTCTTCAGAGAAATCAGCATCGTCAATGCCCAAATAAGCTTTGCAAAGCCACGGAGAAGAAAACAAAGCTTAACTGAGATGATAATTAAAATAGCTGCTTATTTCAGAAGAGTTATCACATTACTCTCAATGCAGGCAATTAATCTTACCGATAATAACGCATTGCAAACTGCTCTTCAGTTTCTCCAGGGCTTGCAAGAGAAACATACTAAGCTTTTTCCAGTTGTACTTGTGAAGGAATATTTGGGGGGTTTGGGAGAGGGAAGGAGTTGGGGGACAGTTGCGCGCTTACTTGCCATGTTAAAACAGATAAACACACTATGAAAGGTAACCCCTTTTTATTTATTGAATAAACACTATGCCACAGTTCACATCGCCAGAGACCAGTAAGTCACCAAGGCAGTGAACACCAAGGGGCACATATGTGTGCATAATCATGCAGGAGCGCCATTCGATTTTTGTTTTACCTTTTCCGGAGCCGGGAACTGCAGGTGATTTACTTCCAAAGGTGTGATCAAAGGAACTGTCTGAAAACCATCTTCGTTGGATGGTTGTTTGCTGTTCTTGTCGTTCAAATTACTCCCCAGCTTCACCATTCTTGGACCTTGCTTTCCAGACCTAAAACCGGCAAGACGATCAATGTCACAAGGGTCGCGGGAAGAGGTGGATTTCTGCCTTACCCTGCCCGGTTTCACTTGGCATATGGGTTACCTGGGCTTTTACACCGGGGTTTCTAGACGCACGGCACACCCCGCCACCGCTCGCCTTCACACACGCGTTTTGCCGTACCTCACCCAGACACCCCACAAAAACCCCTCACAAACCCAAGCGCGGCTGCTCCCAACACGCCGCCGCCGTTACCGATTGCGAGTGCCGCCAGCGCCGAAGCAACCGCAAACGTGCGTGGGGATGGGGCGCATCTCCCTTTTGACCCCCCCTCCCCTGTTTCTTGGGGTTTTGGGTTTTATTTGCAGCCCCCTTGAGGGTACAGAAATCCTCCCTTGCAAACCCCGCACCCTGGGTGATTTGGGGGGGTCCCCTCCTCCCAGCTCCCCCCGGGGGGCGGCGGGGCTGGGGGTCGCGCCGCAGAGGGTGGGGGGGGATAGTGGGGAAGGGGGGTGGGGGGCTGCGGACACCCCCCCCCACCACCACCACCTCCGCGCCCCTCCCGCCGCCCCCGAGCCCCTACTTACTGCAAACCACGCGGTCACTGGCGGCGGCTCGGCCCGGGCGCTGCGGCGAGGGGTGGGGAGGGGGGAAAAGGGGGGGGGCGGGGGAAAGGCGGAGGCGAGGAGGAGGGGGGGGGGGCCGGCGGCGGGTGGTGGCGCGGAAAGCCTTCCGTTAATTTTTCTTTGCGGTAATGAGGCGGGCGGGAGGGGGGGAAGCGGTGCTGAAGGGACAGCGCTGCGCCCTGCGCTCGGCTGCGGCTCCGCAAGCGCGACTGAGGGCGGGCGCAGGCGGCGGCTCCCCCCCCCACCCCCCACCCCCCTTCCCGCCTTCTCCCCTCAGCTCCCCCCCCCCTTTCCCCCCCTCCCCTCCCGCCCCGCGCCGCCGCCCGCCCGCCCCGCGCCCCCGCGCGCCGCCGCGCGGCCTCGGGCACCCCCTGGCGTTCCCGCCGCGCACGGCCGCGCGCCCCGGCGGGGGGGGAAGGAGTTGGCGCCCCCTGCAGGCCGAGGGCGGGGCCGGCGGGCGGGGCGGCTGCGGCGCTGAGGCAAAAGGCGTTGAAGGGACACGGCCGGGGCAGCGCCGGGCGGGGGGAGGGGGGAAGCACCGGCAGGACGGTGTGGTGGGTGCCCAAAGGGCGGAGAGGGGCCAGGGCGGTCAGAGAGAGGGTCCCGGGGCGGCTGTGGGGCTGCAAGGAGACGAGACGGGTCGAGTGGGCAGGCCGTTGCCCCGCTTTGGCCCACGCTGCCCCTGACCGCTGTGTTCCCTCACCAGGGCGTCGCACCAGGTCAGTCACCGCTCGCTGGTGCCCACTCAAATGCTGGAGTGGCAGGACAGGAACAAGCCACTGGCTCTGCTCGGCTTCTATTTCCAGAAGCCGGACTGGTAACACGTCACCACCACCGCCGCCACTGCCCCGAAGCGCCAGGCTGGCCTGCCAGCAAACGCACTCCCACCCACCAGCGTCACTGAGATCACCAGCCCCTGCAGGATGAGGCTGAAGCACTTTGCTTGGAGACAGAGGATACTTTGGGATGACTTTAGCCCGATATGTTTATGAATATAGAATTTGCCTCCAGAGCTTGCAACTTGGCACCTTTTACAAGACCTAAATATACTCCTGAAGGCGTGAACTGTTTCCATAATAAAGCCTTTTAGAACTCACTTGTGAAAAATTCATTTAAAGCCATACTTTGGCAGAGCAAGTGAAAGCACTGAATGCATTGGTATGAGCTTGCTCACAGTACAGCGGTTCGATGTCTAGAGCGAGAAGTGCTGAGAGGCAGTCAGTAGAGGTGGGGCAGCTAAAACTACCTGCTGCTAACATCACCCGACACGGTCCATATTAAAGAGCCAGTTTCCGATAGCTTCGCCAGTTTTTAATGCTTGGGTTGGAATTCTCTGTATCACATTTCTGCATAAGGCCAAACATCTACGGTAAGTTTCATCCAAGAGAGTTTTTCTGGTTTTAAGACTAAGGTTCTGCCACATATAAAACCTAACTTTGAATAACTCTTGCTCAGAGCGTTAAAAATTGTTGGCAGATAGCTTTTCGAGGTCCTCGGAATCATCTGCAAAAAAAAAATAATCAATGGCGTCATAAGGTTTTGTGAGTTCATATTCAGGAAATTCAGAAAAGATTTCTTAAGCTCAGTAGCAGAGATCCCCTCAGATCCCATCCGTCAGAGGCATGTTCAGCTCAAGACTCAACAAGATTTTCACTGTAACTACAACTTCAGGTTGCTGCAGATTGGACCAGGAATAGATACCTAAAAAGAAAGCTGGCAGGCTGCATCCCACAGATAGGGGAAAGTGTAGGACTTATGCTCTATAGGTCTGAAGAAGCACATAAAAACACTCACTAAAGATTGGTTAAATTACTACAACATAATGTTTTAATACTGTAGTAATACAGGGAATCAACCATCAATGCCCATCTGGGCTAGGATCTGTGCAAACACATAGCAAGTTATAAACCCTGCAAAGTCCTTTTCTCATGCTCTGCACAGAGGTGAATGTCACTGTGATAGTTTGTCTCAGGATGATAATTAGGCCCTTCAAAACATGGAGGCTGTAAGAAAATCCAAAAGCACATACTTTGCAAATGATGACAGAAGCCCCGTCTCGTCCCAGACATTGCCCGCTCTCCAGATCCTGAGCCAAAGCCCTCTGGTCTTAGAGGGGCACTGGACGAGGCTCCTATCAGAGTATTTTGTATCATTCATGTACAGCATCACTGAGGCTGGCAGGAGCCTCTGGAGACCACCCACTGCAAACCCCCTGCTTAAAGCAGGGACAGCAAGAGCAGGTTGCTCAGGGCCATTTCCAGTTGGGTTCTGAATATCTCCAAGGATGGAGACACCACAAATGCTCTGGGAAACCTGTTCCAGTGTTCAGCCACCCTCATGGTAAAATAGTTTTTCTTATGTTTAAATGAAATTTCCTGTGTTTCAGTTTGGGCCCGTTGTCCCTTGTCCTATCACTGGGCACAACTGGGCTCTGAGCCCCCTGAGCCTTCTCAAGCCTCAACAATCCCAACTCTGTCAGCATCTCCCCGTGTGGCAGATGCTCCAAGCAAGAAAGTGCAATTGCAGCAAGTCTTTCCCCAACTTTCAATATATTACAGATTATATCATCTGAATTGATTTGACCATCCAAAGAGACTCACAGACTCTATAGTTATCTTCCACTGAATGCATACATTTGAACTACTCTAGCTCCTCCGTCAGCAAAATGGCTATTTTCAACTGAGAGACTAGGAAATATTATTAAAAAATGCAAAGGAAACATTGTGTTGTAACTCCATAGAAACGGCACTGTGGTTTTCCGCCTTTATCTGGTAATTACCAAGGGACACAAGAGCGCTTTGTTGAAAAGCAAAGTGATGTTTTTCATAGCTTACAAATGCATTTTGTGATCTGAAAACCAAATAATTTTCATGCACATCAACATTGGTAATGAATATCCTGCTAGCCAAAATACTACCTTAGCAACACCTAGGCAGATCCTCTGACTTAAGAGATGTCTTAAGCAACACTTCACAAACACACTGATGTTAAATCTCCAGAATTGCTTGTGCAAACCCATGGAAAGTGTGGTTACACAATGAAAAATAAGGTTGCAAATAAGGTTATCTCCTTGCTCAGCATGTATACTCACTTGAACACACTGATACGCTCACAGAGTTTAATATATTAACTTTGGTTGGTTATACTTGACTAGTCTTCAGAGTAACATAGCTAATGGGCAAGGAGGTGAATCCCATTCCTTCTTGTGCATTACTACCACTGTAAAATACCTTTCATGTAGCTGCAAATCTATTGATAACTAAACAGAACCAAACTCTGCTGGAGATATTCCATATAACCCAGAGAATGTAGCTCAACATTACCAGCACTTGGGCACTGGCAGTTAGAGCCACTCTTTCACTAGAAGACTTTTAGTTGTGAGTACTAGCAGCAAGAACCTGCAATAAGTGAGCAGATGCTGCTTTTACCTTACGACTTTTCAGGGTAGAAGCACATTTTAAGCAACGTCTTTCAGTGGTACCATCTGAGAATATTGGCAGTGTAGTGGAGGGAGATGTGCACAGAGATACTGAGTGTCTCAAAGCCCTCCTTGGCATTACATCCAGTAACTTCCATTTCCTCCACGAGACTGAACTAGCCCTGTAACTACTTAGGGTCAGGATGCCTCATTTCAGTTTGAAAATACCTCTTTGCAAAATGCCTTTTTCACAAACAGTTAAAGTACCAGGAGTAAATTTACATAACAGAATGCTTTGTGGAAAAAATAACATACAGATTTTCTTACAGAGCGAATACAGAGTCTGACATTTCCACCTAGACAGAGCAGCTCAGTGACAGGCAATAAGACAAAGCAGCAATATGAGCAACATGAGACTCCAGAGGAATAAACAATATATTTCTTCTGTCAACAAAAATATATGTCTCTTTTTAGTCTTTTATAAGTCTCCCACGATATATTAATGTATGGGGTTTGCATGGCAAGGTTTTGGTCAGAGGTAGGGGGTGTGCTACAGGGGTGGCTTCTGCGAGAAGCTGCCAGAAGCTTCCCCTGTCTCCGATAGAGCCAACGCCAGCCGGCTCCAAGACGGACCCACTGCTGGCCAAGGCCGAGCCCATCAGCGACAGTGGTAGTGCCTCTGGGATAGCAGATTTAATAAGGGAAAAAACCTAATGGCACAGCAGGGGTCAGAGGAGAGAGGAGTGAAAAATACATGAGAGCAACAACCCTGCAGACCCCAGGTCAGTGCAGAAGGAGGGGGAGGAGATGCTCCAGACGCTGGAGCAGAGATTCCCCTGCAGCCCGTGGGGAAGACCATGGTGAGGCAGGCTGTCCCCCTGCAGCCCAGGGAGGTCCACAGTGGAGCAGATCTCCACCTGCAGCCCAGGGAGGACCCCACGCCAGAGCAGGTGGGTGCCCGAAGGAAGCTGTGACACCCCTGGGAAGCCCGCGCTGGAGCAGGCTCCGGGCAGGACCTGCAGACCGGTGGAGATAGGAACCTACGGAGCAGGTTTTCTGGCAGGACTTGTGACCCCACGGGGGACCCACACTGGAGCAGTCTGTGCCTGAAGGACTGCAGCCCATGGAAGGGACCCACGCTGGAGCAGTTTGTGAAGAACTGCAGCCCATGGGAAGGACCCACGTTGGAGAAGTTCATGGAGAACTGTCTCCTATGGGAGGGACCCCATGCTGGAGCAGGGGAGGAGTGTGAGGAGTCCTGCCCCTGAGGAGGAAGGAGCGGCAGAGACAATGTGTGAGGAACTGACCGTAACCCCCATTCCCCATCCCTCTGTCCTGCTGGCAGGGAGGAGGTAGAGGATTCAGGAGTGAAGCTGTGCCCAGGAAGAAGGGAGGGATGGGAAGGAAGGTATTTTTTAAGATTTGGGTTTATTTCTCACTATTGTACTCTGATTTGATTGGTAATAAATTAAACTAATTTCCCCAAGTTGAGTCTGTTTTGCCCATGACGGTAACTGGTGAGTGATCTCTCCCTGTCCTTATCTCAACCCACGAGCCTTTCGTTATATTTTCTCCCCCCTGTCCAGCTGAGGAGGGGAGTGATAGAGTGGCTTTGGTGGGCACCTGGTGTCCAGCCAGGGTCAACCCACCACAATTATTTTCTATTTCTAGTCAAACAAATCAGAGCAGAATTACTGTTTTCATTATCAGTTTACACTGAAGATGATTGGCTGTCATTAAGAGGCATAATATTTGTAATAGGGCTTGGGTATAACATTTGACTGTATTGTAAATTGTGCAACTTGTAAACAAAATGTCAGTCACAGAGAAGTTCAGCCTCTACCCACTTCAAGCCCGAACATATAAATCAACTTCTCTTCAATGTTAATATTATTTTACTTACTTGGTCCTTGATCTATGAAATTCTTAAGCTCATTGTCTCTCTTCATAAAATACATTTCCTGCACACCACGCTTTTTTCCCTATAATGTTCTTGCTCCTTATTATAATTGAAAAACTGGGATCAGGCTTTGAATGAAAGTATCTGAAAACACGTGAACAGGCAGTAGGAATTACCAAGAAGAGAAACTATAAAACTTGAAGGCACAACGTGAGTACAAAGTCTCAGGAAGTCAGACCAGTCACAGTAGTCGAGATAGAGCAGTCCTAGGAGTAACATCATCCACATCAGACTCTTCTACCAAAAGATCATGTTTGTTTCTCAAACATTCACATTAATTCATTTCAAAATTAGTCTAATACAACAATGAAAATGAGTACAGAAGTTCAGGAGACAGTTTAAGCCAAACCCAGCCCTGATCTGAGTTCTGTGAGTTAACAAATATATACAGTCAGAATTCAGATCTGTGTTTTCCTGGGGTAGACACCACATTGTGGATGAAAAGTAACATTTAGACATAGCACATCAACATGGGAAGGAATCTCACCACAACCTCAACCTAAACCCAAAACATGGGTCTACTGCCACTAAAACGCTTGCCTGAGGGAACTGCAGACCCATAGAGGTTCCCTGCCCATGCTCCAAACTGCTCCTCACTGCTCATCCCTCGTTTTGCTCAGTCTAGGACAACAGAGTCAAGCAAGGAGGGCATTTATGTTCTTTTCCTTGGGAGATCACTCCACAGACAAATAAGCACCATAGTCAACAATTTTTACTCTCTATATAGTTGAAGGAATTTAAAATACCAAGGGGTGTAAAAAGTGATCATGTACATTTTAAGCTGGGGTTAACTACTTGTAGTCATTGCTGTGGAGGACCTCATCCATTATACAGAATTACATTGGCGCCGCTGTCTTCCTGTCACGCACACATTACGAACAAGAAAATAAGCATACGGCAGAACAGGAAAAAAAAGCCATGTTAATTTATTATTCTTTTCAGTATACAAGAGATTACAAACATTCTGGAAGAGAACGAGCATTTGTCAGTGCCTTAGCGAATCTTCCTACACAGCTCTTTTAATCTGCCTCCATTCCTTGTCTATGCAGGAATACCAGGCGTGCAATAAATTTCACACATTCACAGCATGAATATATTCTTGTCATGATCTCTGGGAGACTACACAAATCAGACGTGTCCACAAGCAGCCCAGCAACATCCACAGTTCAGCTGAACCACTGAGACGAGACGCACGTGGGTTCACAATTTAGGGAAACAAGAGATCCTCTCATTAATCTGCTCCATACATACAGCACAGAAGATGCAACACAGCCTGTTCTAAGAGGTGCCACAGTCAATGTGAGGTGAAAGTACTCGGCATCTTCCAGGAGGTGTTCAACCTCTCTCTGTGTCAAGGCATACTCCCTTTTTCCTTAGGGGCCTCCATATCTTTTGCTTCTAGGAGAATGAAGCTGCAGCCACACACGCTGATTTTCACTAGCTACAAGGCAGGCAGAAACTTTCAAACGTGAATTTTTCTGCATCATATCAGATGGCCGCTATGCTGTCACTAACAAGTAAGCAACTTCCTGTGAATATTTATTAAAAATTCACAGTGGCCTTAATATACTTCAATAAATTTTGCTCTTTTCCTCATAAAGTAAGCTTCCACTTAAGCAATAGGTTCCCCTGCTACTTCAATTTGCTGGAAAACCTATAATGTTAAACTCATCAAAGTATGGCTGCTTTGTTTACTATGCAGATTCCTATCATCATAGTTATATAAGTGCTTATGCAATGAAAATATACATAATACACAAACCTGCCCATGTCACTGAGAATTATTTACAAGAGCTATAAATCAAAGTTGCATCCTGTTTTGGTTTATATTTAAGGACCTACTGCACACATAAAATGTCACATATGCCCAAAATTTGCTTTCAGTCACTTCCCCCCCTCAAAAAAACCCAGAACTGAACTGCCTGCTGAAGGCTATTCTTTAGTCAGAGTCCATGCAAAATTGTATTAGAAGCTTTGAAGTTAAAACATGAACATTGACTACCAGAGAGGGCCCTAAAGACAAAGACATTTACTGGATGTAAATGTTCAGTGAAGACAAAGGTCACCTTATACTTTCCCAAAATCTGACCATGTTAGAACCTCCACATCCTGCTCTCAAGTTTTGCTTAAGAGTTGAAATCTTTTCATGGAAGGAATCAGCAATGAAATATTATAACCATGGTGGTTGATTACGTTGTAATGGCCAAGTGTCCTGGTTTCAGCTGGGATAGAGTTAACTGTCTTCCTAGTAGCTGGTACAGTGCTATGTTTTGAGTTCAGTATGTGAAGAATGTTGATAACACTGATGTTTTCAGTTGTTGCTCAGTAGTGTTTAGACTATAGTCAAGGATTTTTCAGCTTCTCATGCCCAGCCAGGGCACCTGACCCAAACTGGCCAACAGTGTATTCCATACCATGGGACGTCCCATCTAGTTTAGGAACTGGGAAGGCGGGGCAGGGAATCGCTGCTCGGGGACTGGCTGGGTGTCGGTCAGCGGGTGGTGAGCAATTGCCCTGCGCATCGTTTGTACATTCCAATCCTTTTATTACTACTGTTGTCATTTTATTAGTGTTATCATTATCATTATTAGTTTCTTCTTTTCTGTTCTATTAAACTGTTCTTACTCAACCCAGGAGTTTTACTTCTTTTCCTGATTTTCTCCCCCATCCCACTGGATGGGGGGGGAGTGAGTGAGCGGCTGCGTGGTGCTTAGTTGCTGGCTGGGGTTAAACCACGACACCAAGTTATGATAACCTCACAGGCCATGGGACTGCAGAATCTCTGCTGTTAGGGCAGAGGAACCTGACTGATCACACCACCAGAGCAGATGGGGCATGAGCAGAAGAGCTGCCTGGCAAGCCAAGCCTCCAGTTTGCAGGAAATGAGGTTTTATCGGAATTGGTGGCTTCGGTCCAAATCAAACAGGAAACAAACTCTTTTGAAAATGCCCACAAACTGGAAATTCCCAGAAAGGTCACTTCAGAAACATCAAAACACTTCCAAAACACAATTCCCAAGTTCCCAAGCCTGCGGCTGATCAGTGACACAGTCTCTGGCAATAGCAGCAGCGTCTGCGAATGCCAGTTCCACACAGTAGCTGTGGGACCTCCCAAGCCCCTCTGGCTCCAGTGCAGCCATGATGCTGAGGAGTCCCCCAGGAAGCCTGTCCAAAGTCACAGCTCCACGTCAGGGACTGCAGGACCTCCAGCAGTCCTGCTCCAGCCAAGCCTCTTAGCACTTCCAGACATGGAAATTAAAGTGGAGTTCAAGCTCCCAGTATTTTCTTGCTTTTAGCTTTACAGCAGGTTGGAAGTGGTAGCCCAAGACCACCAGGTTGGAAGTGGTAGCCCAAGACCACCAGCTGGAGTTTCAAGCCCCCAAGCCCTGGACAGTCCTTGGTGCCATTGGGCAAGCTACTCCAAGACAGAGGAGGCTGCATCGCCTGGGCTGACCTGCCAAGAAGTGCTCCAGGAACCAGGGGAGCTCAACTGGGCAAGAACTCACCAAATGGGATAACTTCAATCAAAACATTTCAGGCCCAGGAGATGTGCTATTTCCAGCTAAACTTTGTTTTACCAATAAATCTCTAACTAGCATGGAATAGCAGTATAAAAACCAAAGGCCTTACTCTCCATTGCTTACCTTCACATAGAGTCATTTGTATTTATGAAACACCATACAAAAGAACACTTATTCAGACCAACTTTAAGATCTTTAGACAAGTGGCTGACACTATTATTTATGGATAACAAGAATTCAGCAGCAATGCCTTTAGCTGCACCGTGTGCCCTGGTTACTGCCTCCCACCTCTATACCACAAGGTACCTCCTCAGATCTCTTGGCAACTGTTCACAGGGTTGAGATGAAAAATTTTCAAACTTTTAGAATAAGCTAGAGTTTTTGTTCTGTATAGAAAGGTAAATTATGTACTGAGAACAAGGCAAAGCAAAGACAAAGCATGACCTCTATATTTGCACATCTGCTTCGGTTCACACTCCAAGTGAGATTTGTTATTAAAAACTTCAGGTAACTGATACGCATTTTGAAGAATGTGAAAGAACAACACTGCTTCCCAGGAACCACAGCAGGCCAGTATGACACTTGCTTTTGGTTCTGCAGCAATGATTAAGGAGTTCAGAGGAGGATCAGTTGTTTTCTGAATGTCAAGTATATGTTCTAGTGCCCTGAGGTTCCTTTATTTATTTCTGACTCCTTTTAACAAAGAGGGTTTAAATAAAGTTTTTCCTGTCTAAACCAACCCCTTTTTTTCCCTTGTTGAATGTGTTACTTACTTGGATCATATAAGCATATTTTAATACAACACTACAATTACTTTCTCTTCTGCAGTTTACACTGAAATGGTCATATGAATTAAAAGAAAGAATGCATTATTACAGGGGTCTGAGCGGATGGTGATAGTGTACGTGTTCTGCTGCTCTGGTTTGTATATCTTGAGCTAGATTCTTCTCCAGACTCTTTTTTCAGCAGTTTAACTGCTCTGACTACCCTTGTTCACAACAGTACCTTTGAAATCTGGTTACTACTGTATAAAGGTAGACTTCATCACCCAAAGAGTTAGAAACTGAACCTGAATCAGCATATATCTGTTTGCCCAACTGCATTAGCTGTTTTGGCCCGAAGTGATTTGAAATGTAAGTCCCCTTTCAAAGTACTGCCAACTAAAAGTTCTTTTCTGTTAGTAGATCCCAACCAATTAATTATATCATCACCACCACAGGGTTTCTGGGGAAGGGGTTGCTGGCTCTTACTTGTGGTTTTACACATGTTGCAGGCTGAGAAAGCAATGCTGCTCACCAGCCTCCACTCTGGGCACAAACTGCATTCTGGAGTGAGCTGGAGGTGAGGTGAAAGAAGAACAGAGGCATGTTGGACAAGGGCTAAGACAAGTAGGCAAGAAGATAGGTTTGCTGGGGCTAGTAAGGAAGGCAGTAGTTACTTCTTTCTCTTGATTAGCAGGATGTTAACAAGTATGAAACCATATGGCAAGGTTGATGCTGCATGGGCCCTCCCTTCAAACCCCACCTGGATGAAAACTGAACAGCACAGCACGTAAGTCCAGGCTACTCTGAATCCCCACAAAATCTAGCAAAGCCACTGAAACTGGGCAATGCTGGGATAGACTATCACACCTCAATGGTCCCTGAACACACAAGGGGAAGCTGGCACTCCTCCATTCCCACATGTGTGCCGATAATAGATCAAATCTGGTTTATAGGGTCTGAGTCTTCCCTTGCATTTTCTGGTCATTTACACACATGAAAGTGGCTGCAGCAAGCAGGTGAAACACTATCAGATAGCCCTGGCAGCTACTGACAGCCAACCTGTACAGGCTTCTCAGATTGTAAGATGTATATGGGTAAGGATGATTTAGGGCCATATTTATCTTTTATAATTTCTTCCTTTTAAAAGGATTTAGCATAGTCCCACAGACGAAGGTCCATATGTATCGAAAGAATCTTAATGAGTTGGCTGAATGAAATACAGAGATTTAGGTTAACACATCTCATGTATTCTGTAAAAGTAGCAATTATGCATCTGAAAGGAAAGCTTCATTTCCAGGGCCCCTTACGTCTGTGCCAGTAAAGGTACCAACTGCAGCTGTAGTTTACAAGAAAAGAAACTAGAGCAACAACTCCACAATTTGCAATCTAGGATTATAAACTAAATACTCCCCACGCAAACATTTCATTGATACAACTGGGGGAACAGGGAGATCATCTCTTTCAGTACAAAAAAAAAAAAAAAAAAAAAGTGTGACTCCAAACATGTATTTTGAAAATACCAAAGAACTATGACATTTTTGCTCTGCCAGAAAAATGATCACATCTTGGTTGAATACTTTGCTTTCTCACTTCCTTTTCCAAGCTGAAATGTCAACTATTTTAAGTAAAATCAGAATATTACTCAACCACAAATCAGAAAAGAACCTCGATGCCAGAGCTGTCATCAAAAAGGCACATTCCAGTTACATACTTGCAGTTTTACTACTAAAAAAAACAGAGATTAAACTCTTCCAAATGCTTTGCTGCTTAATGACACAATCACTAGCATGTTATTAAAGCTCAACACTCTGACATTTCAGTCATTATATCTGCAAACAATAAGACATTATGCAATGAGAAAACATTCCTTTTATTGAAACCAAGGACGCCTGATTGTGACAGGTGAATGTTTTATCTACAGAGATGAAATCCATATACATACTATTTTTATGCAGTCTTCATGTTCCATTTACACAATTTGCTAGTTTTAAAGGGTTTAACAGTCAATCAAGAGTTCAAGTATGAAACTCCATAACAGAAGAAAATTATATCATGTTACTGAAGTCAGCTAGATAAACAATACCTTCTGATTATGATGATATCATTATGTGCTTCACTATGAACAGTAAGACAGAAAACATTCACCTGGTTTCATATTCAGAATACTTGCTGAGATTCATGTATAAATGGATGAATGAACAGAAGGGTAATTTTGTATTATTTTAATATAATAAAGTCAAATTTATTCAAAACAGTAAGAAAAAAAGTGTTTCTTTATATCTTGTTTGGAGTTCTGCCTTACTGAATTTGTGTTTGTTTATGATTCTGACAAGCTACAAAGAAATAGATATAAATACAGAGTCAACACTCAATGTGTATCTCTATTCTTTTGCAAGCAAACTGTCACAATATTATGCTCATTAAAAAGCTTTCGAAAACTAATAGCTAAGTGAAACACTAGACTTAATGACTTGAAATAAATATCTCGCAACAGAGCTGTTTAAGCCACTGTAAAAACAAACCTCTTAAACAGCAGAAGCACATACACCAAACAACAGAGAACCTGTGTTCACTGAAATCACTTGCAGTCTTGCCACTGACTTCAGTAAGAACTAGATCAAAATAAAAACTTTCACTACTTTTATATTTCCTTTTGGATTGAATCTGCCTTTATTGTCTTGCTATACCCAGCCAAAGATGGGCTTCTCCTAGAGAAAAAAGATGACAAAAGTGTAGTGGTACATTCCCTTTAATATAAAAAAGTCAGATATAAAGTGTGACAAATAAAGACTCTACTCAGATTCTTCAGATTTTACTTTAGACCACCACAGAAGGATTTATCTCAATAAAAAGGCAAAATCCACCTCCCAGCCTTGGCAATGCACACAGCCCTTCCTGCTGAGGACAGAGCTATTCTGCTTCCCAAACATGACTGAAATCTTGAAAAACATTTGAGGCCAATGTCAGTAACACTGAAGCATACAATCAGTACTTATTAATCACATTAAACAATATCAGTGCATCTTTTTAATATGATTATTTTGTTTATTTTAGCATCTAAGCTTCCTTGGCAATTAACTGACTACGTACATACCCTGTCCAGGTAGGATGCCTCATCCTGTGAACTTTGGTTCATACCATTGCCTGTGGGAGAATGTTATGTGGAGGCACATCATCATTTTCAGTCACACCAAATGTAATCTTAATTGCAACATTCCAAGGAATAAATAGGTAACATTAGAATTCAAGTAGATTTTTGTTCTCTCAAGAAAACTATTTGTAGAGGCAATAAAATGCAGCATTAATTTTCTAGCTTTATTAATCTAGTAAAAAGAAGAGAAAAATGAACCCAGTTTATTCAGATTTGTTGATCCATATCTAAATGTCTGCTAGAATTATTCCATTTGCTTCTTGTTTAGTAAAAAATTCAGATCAATAGGAGACTTATCTCCTTAATTTGATGTTGTGCAAAATCTGCTAATTAGAAAGAAGGTATTAGTTGATGGTTTTCACCTAAATAGAGCTTAATAGTAGATTCTCAATTAAAGCTCCTGAAAAATGAGGTACAATTACAATTAAGGATAGAGTAAGTGTTGGGGCAGGGGGGTTGGTTGGTTAGGTTGGGGTTTTTTTTAAGTCACTAGAAATTATACATAAAGATAATGCTCTCCCTCCAGATGACAAAAAGAAATTAATATCTGAAATGGGAATGGGCCCTGTCCATACAGACAAGCTTGACAAAGCAGCCCATTGCGTATCCATAACAAACAGAAAAGCAGATTAGCAGCCATTACATTAAGATGGTAAATCCACCTAGGAGATTGTGTATCAGCAGAATTTGGAGGGGTTTTTTACAATTACTTGAAATTTTTGAGACAATCACCTATTTAAGGTTTCTATTTCTTTTTCCTTGTCTCTTGTTCTCCTTTTTCTTGGAAGCAAGCAAACAAAAATCCCGGAAGACCTTTTTCTGTTTTTTCTTCAGCGTCCTACATACACATGGGTGTGTATGTCCTACATATACATATACGTCCAACATATACATTAATAGCTGTGCACAAAAACTTCTTGCAATGATCTAAGAGAAAATATGTGGAAGCTGTTAGATCAAAACCTTTAGATCAGGTGGAGAAGCACTGTGTTACAATGGCTTCTGCAACAGGTGTTGTAGTAGCAGAAGTCCTAAGACGCTTCTGATCCGAAAGACACACACTCCTCCACCAAACCCTTCCTGGCTAGCAGGAACAGACGAGTTCAGGAGGAAGGGTACCCATGCCCAACCCTGTGGAATGCTTATATATCACAGGTACTCACTTATACAAGCATGAGTTAGATATAGCGTTACGTTTGCAAATAATTGCTCTCTCATTACTGTAAACAAATGGGCAATAATATGGATGAACGATGCACCATATAGAGAAGCGGATAGCATTTTAGTTGATGGCAAAGATAAGAGAGTAAGGATTATCAGAGCCAGGAAACAGTTTCCATATGAGGAGAGATTTAGTAGACTGGAACTTCTCAGCACAGAAATATGACAGAGGCCAATGGAATCTTGATTGGTATAAAGACTATGAATAGCACATAGTTAATACCCAGCATCTCATAATACCAGAATTAATCAGGAACTGGTTTTAAAGCAAACAGAAGAAGTGCTTTTCCACATAATGCAGAATACTTGCAGAATAATTGCAGAATATATTGTTGCAGCTTATTGTGGAATTTCTTCTACTATTGCAATAACATCCACTTAGGTCACAGGGGACATTCATTGGGGTAGACAGATTTCTGTTTTGAACCAGAACTGCACTGCTTTTGTTCTTACGAAGAACATTTTTGAGAGTATTTTCTTGTCACGTGTGTAGAAATCTCATCGGTATGCAACATACAACTTTTTACAAAAATAAGATACTGGCAACAATGGGCATATGTTTTGGTATATACCCTATCAACACAAACGTATAGCTAAGCAGAAGTGCTGTGAGTGAATATGCCATTTTTTAACTTGCCTAATAACTCTTCATGGATTAGTGTATTCTTTTTCCTAAAAACTCATCAGACTGTGAGGCCAGAAATTCCAATTACATTTGTAAACATACACTGTATTATCTTAAATTGTGCAGCAACTACAATGTCTCTAATTGAAGTTGGCTCAACACAGAGCACCAGTTTTAATTCCTGAGTCATTTTCCAGTAATGAAATAGCTGTATTCAGGGCACAGTGTGAGAACATGTTTGATGGTTATGTTAAATTGTGTTACAGCTACCTTTGGGGAGCATCTAATTTATTTATTGTCTGCATGAAACCAACCACTATTTTCCTATGTGAAAAAATAAATTATTATTCATACAAGTACTGCCTTAGACCAATCTGCGAATAATAGTTTAATTACATATTTCACCTGTTCAGAAAAACTTGCAGATATTTTATGTTCATGTCTCTAATGTTAGACTGCAGCAAACACTTCTGTCATCCTTCCTCCAAATTAATATATATAAGACTCTCGATAAAACACAAGGGTTTTTCAAATACGGCTAGAAGTGTCTAAAGTATGCAATGAATTCCATAATTTGTGAGTTGTAAAATCTACTACCCAAACCAAACAGCTGAATGGACCTTAAACCTAGGGATGTTAAGTTAAAGCACTTGCATTAATAATTTGTTTTCTCGGTAAAATAAAACATTATCAGTTCATTGCTTACCTTCTCCAGTAAACTGACTGCAAGTCACAAGTCGACTTCTGAACTTTTCATTTTCTTCAAGCATTTTTGAAATTACTTTCCAGACGCTAAGCCAGACTTTAGACTGAAAGATAAAATTGAACTTTCTCAGTGAAGCATACAAAAAGTTTGCATTAAAATATCTGTAGGGCAGAACTTTTTGAATTCTCTAGCATGACTATGAAGTCCAACTGTTTTTTTGTTGAGGATTGGGAAGGGGGAAATGTGTGGGAGGGATATGTGTGTGTATATATATATATATATATATATATGTGGGATGTACTGGAAGAATAACCTCTATTTAAAAGTCAAAAACCTTAAGTTACTCCATGATTTTCCACATGAGATATCCTCCTCCTTTCTTGCCTAGAACTCTTGTTTATCCAGGGCTTGTGAAGTGCCCTTCTAGATAAGAAGACCTTATGAAAATGTGTGTAGAGCCATTAAACTCTCTTCAAAGTCATCCAAAATGGCAGGGGGAGAAGATTGCTTGTTTTTCCAGGAGCATAAACTTTCCTGTGTAATCCCTCAACAGCAGCATAATTCAGACCCCATGCTCAGATTCCAGAATAGCAACAGCTATTCATATCAAACCCATATTAATCTGCTTTATAGATGTTGATGACCTTTATTTTAGAGGCATAAAGCTCCATCTATAGTGGGCACATTTCAAACATGTGCATTGAAAATATTAAATTGGAAGTGTTGACAAAGGCATTCAGAGAGGCAGCCAAACAAATAGAAATGGCCATTAACATGCTAATGTTATGACTTTTGCTGGACCCCATCCGTGAAACGAGTTTAAATCTCAAGATAATTCCTTTCTCATGGACATTTATTGCTAAAACATAATACATATTCCTCATTCTTTTTGAAGACTATTTAATGTACTAGAAGAGTGATATTATAGTATGTTATTAGCTGTTCCTCTGAAGTCAGTAGTATTTTGCTGGGTTTAAATCAAGTATCTGTGACATTACTATTTCATAGTCGAGCTGATTACTTGTACTTCACACATTACAAAATCTCATAATGAGTTACTGTTTTAATAAATGTGCCTTTTAAAATTTCAAGCATTTGTTGAACTACTGAACAGGAACAGAAATACATTTGTGAAACAGAAAGTAATTTCATATTGCTACTAATATGGTGTTAATACCTCTGATTCTTGCCTTCGCTTATTTGTAACCTGTGGGGTTTCTTTGCTTAAAACATTAAGAGGAAGAGGAGCTGCAGAGCTTTTCCTTGCTGGGTTTCACCCAGCAAGGTGTGCAGCACCCTGGCCCGAATCCAGCAAAGCATTTCAGTACAGGCTTTAAGTCAACAGCATACTCTCATTTTTCAAGGTAAGCACACACTTAAGTGCTTTATTGAATGAGAGCCAGAATTTTAAAGCCTCCAGAGAGGGAAAATAATACCATCTTTCTTTTCTGTAAGTAAGGTTTTCAGTAACAGACAACCAATTCAATCTTTTAATCTCTCTCATGCTCTCACATACACATACACAGAACAAGCGGGAAGCAATTTTCTCAAACGCAAAGGCAGCTAATTCAGCTCCCACATTTTATACCTTCTGCTTCTTTCGTTTAATTACTTTATCGACATTTCTTGAAGGGAAGGGAAAGTCAAAGGTGTCAGCCTTGGCCTTTCGAAGGTCACCTAGGAAGAGAGTTTAGAAAGCATATTCCAGGTGTTTACAACATATTCCTGAGGAAGCTGTAGATCTTCCAGAGGGATACTTATTTCTGGTCCCAGCAGGTTACAGAATATCAGACCTTACATTGTGCTGACAATTGCCTTGCTTATTTTCTCCATTATAACCAATGGGCAAGTGAGTGCCCCTCAAACTCCAGAAAACAGATTTCAAAACTGTATGGCACAAAAAATTAAGTCAGTATGCTTCTGGGCAATACAAACTAGCTTTTCATTCCCTCTTTTTCCCCTTGCTATGGCAGCTACCAAAATTCTGCCTGAGCTCAAAGAGGAGGTGAGTAGACTGAGGCAAGAAACCAGACAAATCGCCTCTGCTAACAGTGAAAAACAGAAGCAAGGGCAGGTTGATCTTGTAGACTCAAGACACACATAGCCGCAAGGAGGATGGACTCGGTTGAGTTCCCAGCGGGGTGAGGACGGCGGCTCTCCAAGGGGCTGCTGGACAGGCAGGGTACAGCGTGAGCTGAGCAAAAGGGTGACCCATGTGGGGATGCTGAACGTGGTCACAGCCGCGGGCTCATCCCTTGCTGCAGCAGGGCTTCAGGCAAACCAGCATCCTCCAGGCCACCACAGCCCCACCACCAGATACCCAAGGCAGCCACATCGTGGGAGCAAGGCTTTGAGTTACTGATAGCCACAGGCTGCCTCCGAGCCACAGGTTGGCATCACTTAGATGACAACCCAGCAAAACTGGTCCTTTTAATTACAGACTAATGTAACATTTCACTTTGTCATCTTTGGAAAAATGGCTTTTAGGAGGAGGGAAAAAGAGCCAAGAAAATGAAAACAACTCAAGTAAGCAACAAGTTAGTAAAATTCAGGACCACCCTATCTGTGTCACCCATCATTTCCAGCTCACACCCCAGCTTCTTCTCCAGAAGCCAGGTCATGTTCCCCATTTTCACTCCATTTCATCCTATGCAGCAGAGCTATGTTTCGCAACAGATCACAACTAGTGGAAAACTGCCCAATCTTTTTTGTTTGCTATTATAAAAAAAGGCACCAACGCCCATGCCCATCCCAACTTTCTTTGGTCCCAGCCACAAAGAAAGAAAATTAAGAAACATCTACAAGCTGTCGCAGCAACGAAGGAGCCAGCAGCACAGCGGCTCTCTGGTTAGGCAGGAAGGACCCAGAAGGTCAGCGTGTAACAGAGCAGCCCTGTTGGATGCAGCTTATTTTTGGCCTTCTCACTATCACGGGGAAGGACGGGGAAGGCTGCGCTGCAGGCAGCCACCTCACCTTGCAGGGTGGAGACGCCGTGGCTCAACAGTGAAAGAGTTTGGGGCAAAAAATATTACATTTTTCACCCGTGTAAGTTTAACACTATGTTCTACCTCCTGCCTAAATACCCAGCCCGACTGTGCAGGGCACATTAAAGAAACCAGTTGTGCCACCTTCACCCCTCAGGGTGCACAGACTGGCCGAGAGGGAAGACCCTAATGGGACACACACCGCAGGGAGAGACCTTCCTGCCCGAAGAGGGGGCCATGGCGGGGGCTCGGCCCCGTGCTCTCCTGTGCCCGGGGACACAGAGGTCCCCGGCCTCGGCCACACGTACCTCGACGGCGCCCGACGGGCTTCGCCACGCCACAGCTCCCCACCGCCTGCGCCCTGCCGCCGCCGGCGGGCGGCCCAGGGTCGGCCTTGTCCCCTGGTGCCGGGGCGGCCCTCTGCCTCCCGGCCTCCCCCACGGGGCTCGGCCGGGAAAGCGGGGGCCCAGCCGGGCCCACCTCAGCCTGTCGGCAGCCCCTGCCGTAGCGGATGATGGAGCCGCAGCGGTGGGAGCCGAAGCTGTTGAGGTAAACGAGCGGCACGAGCGGCCTCCCCGGGCCGAGGCCGGGCTCCATCTGCGGCGGGGCAGGACGGCAGCCAGGCCCCGCCGAGGCAGAGCGCTGAGGAGAGACGGGGGGGTCCAGGGATGGGCGTCCTGGGGTGCACAGCGCCCGTGGGCCCTTCCCCTGGGCAGGCATGGCGTGGGGGGGACCTGCAGAGCACCCCTCCTGCCTCGTCCTCCCTGATGGCCATCGCCACGTTTCGGTGTCCCGGCCGGACGGTGAGAAAGGGAGAAATAACTGGTTTCTGAGCGGGAGAGAACAACGAGGTTGGTGCAGAACAGGAGAAGGCCTTGTACCACCCCAGTCTCTCTCTCGGTAGTAACCTGCCCCACAAGGTTGCTTTTGGCCAGCACTAGTTAGGGTTTAGCACAAAGCATGCTGCCTGAACTCATGTATTGATACGTTTCATGCAGGTTATTGATAAAGCGATATAGGGGACTCCAGGCTGAAGGCCGTGAGGTATTGTTTGTCTCTGCTGTGATTTACAGAAGAGGAACAAGCGGCATCTCTTTCATGTGGGTGCTTCTGCAGTTCCTGCATCGATATAATGAATTTTCGCCCCAGTGGACTCCAAACAGCTCACCTGCTAGCGCATGGGTGGGTGGCTCCAGCCACCTGCTGAACGACATTTACAAAACATTAAATTCCCGTTGTCGTTTTGTCCTTCAAGCAACAGCAGGTGTACGTGCGCATCGTGTGATACCGAGAGGGTGCCCATCGCAGCCAGGAGTCCTTCCCACAATGCTGCTCCAAGGAGACGTGCCCCGCTGCAGCAGCGGGTTTATGAGACACGGCCAGTGACAAGTGGGATTTCTCAAACCACTTAAGAGCACAAGTCCCATTGATTTTTGCTTTGGCACTGAAATACTGCTCCGTATTATTTCCCAGAGTTTCAGCACACTTCGCTGCTCAGAGGAGGGAAAGCATTATGAATCAGAAAGAATAAATTCTATGAAAAGACCTTTTTCTAATTGTTTTAGCACCAGCAATACGAATGGCGCTGACAACTCGCCGCCCTCGCGAATGGATCCGATGAGACCACGAAGTAGACCGGAGCCTTTCCCCAGCCTTCGAGGAGGCCGAGAGTCCCCGAGGTCTCCCCGGGGCTGCTGTCCCCCCGTCCCCTCGGCAGGGCAGGGTGCTGTGCGGGCGGACCCCACGAGGTGGCAGCCTTATCTACCGAACAAGCCGCTGTCCCCGCTCCGGCGGCGACCTGCCGGGAAGGCGGGGAGCTCAGGACAGGGGAAAAAAAAACCCACCGCACTCTCCTGCGAGGTATCCCAGGATTGCCAGGTATTTGATCCACTGTCAGAAAAAGGCATTTGGTGTATGCAGTTGAAAAAAAAAAAAGAGGAGAGCAACTTCCAGAGGCACAGCCTGACAGTTTGCCGGAGCAATTTGTTATTTCCCAATGATAAAAGGGCATCTACTGCAGGCTCCAGAGTGTACGGACTAAAAAGGAGATCACAGACATGATACAACCACCGAGTCAGTAGCCCTGAGATCAATGGTGATCCCCCCCAAAAGACCCCAGACACCAGAGACTCCCTCCTCCTCCGCAAAGATCTGACCTAGCAAATTGGCCTAGTGAGGTAGCAGCCGGTGAGTTCATTTGGGGGTATTAAGCCCAGAGAGGGGCAACCAAATAGCTTCATTAAAAACTTATCCTGGAGTGCAAACTTCATCATATCCATTAATCACAAAGTGTTGCTAAAGAAAGCACTCCTTTTGCTGACACACACATGTTTCAGTCCACACCACAAAAAAACACTGAACACATGCACATAAACCTAAACAGGACCGTTCTCATTCCACGACTCTCTTCACACTGCGTGTGAACACTTGCTGCTGTACCTTCCTGACCAGGAGTTCCCTTTGCCAACTGGCAGGCTGCATCCTTCCTATGGCCCCATCAGGGCCTCAGGGCTGCCAAATCAGTGGTTTTCTCAGCATCCGCATTTATGGAATAGGCTTCAACCCTACTAATACAAATACACATGCCTTGTGTGGCGCATTTTGTCCACTTTACCCAACAGCACATTGCCAGGACTTTGACCTCAAATGCCAGTTCAGCTCAGATCCCTTTTAGAATCTATTGATACTGACAAAAATCAATGCCACCTAAAATCTACAAGCGATCTGCAGAACTGGAAAATTCAGCGATTTTAGCTGCATACTGTTCATCATCCTCCTTTTCACATGTGTGAACTGATGACCAGCTAGCCACTATCTCTGTATTTATCACTTCGAACAAACATCTCAGCTTTTCACCACATCTTCAACTGTCTAGTTAAAAATAGACCAGATAGATTCTAGCTTTCAGTATGCACCTCATCATGCCGTTTGTTTTGTATTCAAATGTCAGCTTCTCCAGCTCAGAACTTGCATTGTTTCCTGAATTCTATTGTTTTCAGTTTTACTTTGGCCAAGTATGCATCAGCATCTATTAAATTTGACTATCATTTTAAAATAAGGTAGGTTTTGGTGGTAGCAAGCCTACAGCTTATGCCAAGCAGAAGGAAGGAAGGAGCCAACAGGACACTGCTGCATGCACATTTAGCGATTCCCTGATTCCCTAGCGATTCCCTGCAAAAAGGAAACTCCTCCTGCTGTTAGAGATTTGTTTTTCTATGAGGATTCTTTGCAATGGAGTTAAACAAGGTACTCACATGATTCAGCATAATTCACGCAAGGCAGATTGCTTATTAAGTATTACATTATCTCGATCAACTGCGAATTGTGACTACATCTGAAATACGAATCTTAACGCTGTTACCAGGGATTTTTACGCGGAAAGTATGCTAATTCTGAACAACAGCTACAGTCAAACCTTGTTAATTATACCCTCAGCAGTAGCACAAACAATTACTGTATCTCCTTCGTTTTCACAGAAGATTTAATAAGAGTCACTGGAGTGAGGTATTTTATTAGAATGTGGTTACTTTACAGAATACACTGGGGACCATTTATTAGTATAACTAGGAATCATTATAAAAACAAAACTCACCACTTCTGGTAAATAGAAGCAATGCATTATGCCTTCAGCTTTTGCTTACTTGTGAAATTTCATAATTTACAATGGATCTCACAGTTAATTATGTAAGCAATAACACAGTGCAGCAGAAAGATAAAATGGCCAGCTGCCATTTTAACACACCTGCATTTCATAATAATGAACCTGCATATCTCAGATTGCTTTACAAACCATACATGTGGGAACCACTTCATCCACACCAGTCATAAGGAGAGGCATATTTTCCCATTTCTCCATGCTGTGCATAAAAATATTCAGCAGACTATAAACTAAGTTTGTTACATAAAAGCCTGAGCCACCCCTTGAGAGATTTTCAAATCACCGAGAAGATCCATAGACTTTATAATCAAAACCCAAGCCAATGAGACTGGCTTAGAAGAATTCTGTGTTACAGCACTTAAATAGAGATTCCCGATCTGAAATAAAACTATGGGGGGAAACTCAAAAAGGCAAAATGAGCACTGAAGGTAACACCGGAATTGAACAGCCGTATTTCCAGGAAAGACTTGTAGTCAAGTGGATACAGCAAAAGGCAGGCAAGGACTTCAGTTCCACACAAATGCACCAGTTATTGGTATTTAATGATGACATCCTTTGTTTCCAAATCAGAGATAGTAAAACTTAACCAAATTTTAGGCTGCAGGGACTATATTGTATGTTACTACCACTATTCTGGGGAATGTGCAGTTAGACCCTATGTGAACACAGATATGAGGAAGTTTATTCCTACCTATGATAAACCTCCAGATACTGTTCTCTCACATCCTGGAAGAATACTGATTCAGTACAGGATATAAAGAGCAAAAATCACTAAATCATCCTCAGATTCAGCGGTAACGTAGCTCTTCCAAGACCACCTGTCCAAGCACAAAAAGCTCACGTTTTCTTAGCCTCTCTTCTGAAATCTAACATGATCTCAGGCCAAAGTGTGCCTGCAGGCTAACGTAATCACCAATACATCTGTCTGCATATATGACAGTCCTATTTAACTACAGTATAAATACCACTGAACATACTCATTCCTTAGCAGCGAGTCCACTTTGTAGTGGTACTAGGGTCTTTGCAGAACTGTTCCAGATACTGAACATTCACTCCCTCCCTACCCCCAGAGACATAAGGATGCTGCCAGGAAAGGAACAGAGCAGGGCTTCTGTCTCCAAGGATTGCTAGCTCTGCAGAGAAAATTGAAGCAGTCACTGCTTTGTTCTGCCATCACATTCCTCCAAAGACATCCCCCTGTAAAAGCAACTCTTGAGCAAATTTTCTCGCCACTGACTGAAGAGCCGAGTTGATTCTGCCAGTGTGTACAGAGCAACATCTGCCTGTGAACAGCTGGCCTGCTGAAGCAAAGCTGGGGGCTACTGTCTGCTACTTACAATGAGAATGTTCCTCAAAACCCTAAGAAACTGCATTTAACTCACTGAAACAAAATTCAGAAACACTTGGCATGAATGTACTCCATACACAAACCAATACTAGGCATGTGCTTAAAGCGAGAAGCACTGTCTTGAAAAATGACACTTTGCTAAATTGACAACTTAATGCTTTCACATGCATAGCAAGGCATAAACAATCACTAAGCAAACTGATCCTGGTTCATGAGTCAGCAGCAGTGTGAGATGGTGATTTAGACTGAGCAAACATTTTCTCAAAAGTTGGGTTGCAGAAGGTTGGCGGAGTCTTTTTTTTTTTTAAATGAATTGCTCTATGTGTGAATTGCTAGCCTTCCACAGACTACAAAACTGTTAAGAGTTACTAAGGCACACAGCGTGTGTCAACTGCATCTATACTATCAGTCTGTCATTTAAGTAAAATCAATGCTCTTCATTCACATGAAAAGCACAGCAACTCACCCTACCATACAGTTTTGGAATAAAAAAATGCCACATAGCTGAGAGTGATAAAACCAAGTCCATTTTAAACTGTAAGATTAATGCAAAACCAAAAATGCGTTCTCACAGTTACCCTTTACCTGCATTGTGTTCAGAGGATTTAATCTCAGCTTTCATGACTCACCAAAATTAAACTTCAGCAAGAAAAACACAATCAAACACAAACCTTATATATTTCCATATTTTCTATATACAGGGAGGACTGAGAACTTTTGACTAGCAAATTTTGTGAAGGAACCTTAACAGAATAGTACCACACTACGGTCTCCCATGCTCCATAAACAAGGCGACTGAGGGAGCTTTCCTTAGTGATAGATACATTCAAATAAATTAACATGTAGTATCAAACGGTCTGA
Source organism: Haliaeetus albicilla (assembly GCF_947461875.1). Classification (NCBI taxonomy): domain Eukaryota; kingdom Metazoa; phylum Chordata; class Aves; order Accipitriformes; family Accipitridae; genus Haliaeetus; species Haliaeetus albicilla. Next base: position 11,702,182 of record NC_091509.1, on the reverse strand, counting down.
CGAGCCTTACAAAAAGTCAGCAAATTATAGTTCATGAGTCATGAAAACAGGCGATATCTGATAGCATTAATCAGAGCATCAAGTTTCAGAGAGACTTTCTCCCCATCTTAAATGCGTAGTTCAATAATGTATTTAGAGCACCGATTTACCCCCGCCCCCTTCAATTTCTATGACTGCAAAGACAGCTGCAAGTATATTCTTATCCCAGAGGCTGTTTTTCATACTGACAGACTGAATCAGCTTATTTTACACAGAGGAAGAGATGTCAGTGTTTTTTCCTCATCTGTCCTTTCTGAGGCTATTATTTGTCTTAGATTTCCTGTAGGCAAGCAATGTGCATTTTGGACTGTAGCTGAGCAGGCTTTCATAGCACTGAATAAACAGCAGCTGGAGAATCGGGACAGACAGTAGAAACTGTCCAACAATGACTTGACAGCTAAGAGACTCTCTTTAAAATATACTTTAGCCTTTAAATATGTACTAGATGGGTTATATCCATCTCCACCCAAACGGAGTTTCTTCACTGATGTGGAATGTAGCAGTTCATTTAGTGGAAGTAGCACCCAAGAGAAAGCTGGTGGCTGACTGCTCGACGAGCAGTTTGTGCTGAAAGAGAATAGTTGAGATTCATGTACTGTGGAAATTCTGAAATTCCGCCCAGCAGGCATACCTCCGTCTTCTGGAGTCTGCCTGTAGCACTTATTTATAGTTTCAGGACAAACTGAAACCCAAAAGGGATTTGTTATATCATCTTTCCTAGAAAGTTACTTCTCAGCAATTCAGAATCAGCCAAGGCCATCACTACCAAGAGTGATTAATTTTAGTTTTGAACGCTCCAGACTTTTGACATTTCACCTTACTGAGTTGAACTTTTTAGCCTCTGCCTATGTAATAAAATTCCATTTATTAAACAGTCAACATTTCGCAAACTTCATACAGGAAATTTTAGAATGAATATACACATCCCCAACTGTAAATCAGATGCTACATCCTGATAAACATGTCTAAGTTTATAGCATTTTTAATTGAAATCATTCAGGGAGTGCCTTGTTTCTGAAGGACATCACTAATTCCACCACCATGGCATCAAAAGACTTATATCCCCCATATTCCAGGACCAAATTTCAGGTCTATCGCATTTGTTAAAAAACATTATCAGATAAACCACTGATAAGCACATGCTTTCTAAAAGACCATTTGCACTTGAAAACAATGTCAAGAACTTCTTATCACACTGGGAGAGGCTGAACTATGACTATTTCCTAACAATACCAATGCAGAGAACAGAGAGATAACGCTTCCGTCACCAGCCAAGTCACACACTAAAAACTGGTCAATACTGTCTGGTGCTGTTTGGCAGGCACAAAACGCAGCACTGAGGAATTCATTATTCACTGGGCAGACAACACATCTCTAGCCTCTGTTTTTGATCCAAAGCATACCAGCATTTTCTGTTTATTTTTAAATAGCCATTTTAAGGGACTGGAAGTATCTGCAGAGTCACCAGTGAACTTTTCATCCTTGTTAAAAACTAGTTTCTAAAGGCATTAGCTTCTAAGTTTGCATCATCTGAAACCAGTGGGAGTTGAAGTGATTAGCATCTTGCAGAACTAATCCCATTATAGCTCAATTCCGCAAGATCTGCATCTCCTGAAGCACCCACAGAAAAGAACGATACTCAACATCTATTTAACATTTACCACACCATTCCTTAGATGATGGCACAAGAGACGAGCAGCTCAGACACCAACAGCAAAGTGCTGGTCAGTGCAGTGGGGACAGTTTGATTCCTACTGCAGTACTGTATTTTGGGCAGCAGTTTTTCCTCACAAGGTGCAAGTGCATACTCAACTCATGTTTCCACTTAGCAGAGCTACCTCCAGTCCAATCAGAATTACACTTCACTGAAGCTTAGCTCTTTGCAACAAAGTAAGAAAAACAAGAAAGTTTGGGGAATTCCTACCTACTGAGGATGCAAAACTTCTGAATCCTTTATGCATAGTTCCCGTTGAATAGTCCTTGAAGGGCAGATACATAAGGTTGTAACACTTCACACAACTTTTTAGACATTTCAAGTTTAGATATTTTAGATTAAAGGCTGGCACTAGCAAGCTCTTTAAAATGCCACACTTTTTCCTTCTGTTAGTATCAGATCACAACCATGAGACAACTAGAAAAGAATCCATGTCTGTCCATGCCTTGCTTGACTGTACTCTGGCCCTAGTCTAGTTTCTTTTTGTCCCAGCTGCACAGCGGTTTCTGACTTACATGATGCATCACATGTGCCTGAGTGGTATTCTTCTCATTGAACATTTCACCTGCCCAGTTAGCTTGACTTCACAGCTGTGTATTGGTTTTCATCTTTGTCCCTATGAAATCGCTGCAGAGAGCACCAAGTAGAAACAAGTGATCCAACTGCAATTCTTTGGTTAGGTTGATATGCTTAAAGCTATGCAAAAACCTGAAACGGCAGTGCTGAAGCTGCTGAAAGGCTTTTCCAAAGCTACACACGATTTCTAACGAATACTCAACAAGCACCAAATTCACAAAATTAAGTAGTTAGCATTCAACATTACCTAAAGACAACACCTGGACCTAAGCAGTAAAAAGGGTTCTTCTCACAGCCTGATTCAACAGACAGCAGTTCTACAGTCCTCTTGACATCACCCTTTCCATTTCTGCAGCATTGCACGCTGATTTTGTACCAATTTAATGCAGTGTTCAGGGTACTCAGCATCCCTCGAGTGGTTATACCCTCCCTCACAGACCCCCTGCAAGACCGTGCTCCATGTTTTGGCCAGAACGGGATTGCAGAACTTAGCCTGCAGCACTTTACACATCATATAGCCAGACATGTGCTGTACACTTCATCAAAATCACTTCCCAAGCCCCATGAGCTTCAGCCACAAAGTAACATGTTTCTACAGGAAGCTTAAAATAAAAAGGTTAAGAAGAAACGTTGAGTTAAAAGTTTTATTCATTCAACATCTCACATTACAAATATTTAAAAATTATATGCATACTGGTATAAATAGTCATTTGCAAACTATTTAATAACATTAATTTTCACTAGCACTTCAACAAATGAACTCTTTAAAAAAAGTAACTTGTGTTATATAACTTAGAGTAGAACATACAAAAATATGAACTTAAACGTGAAAATGACTTTAATAAAAAATGAATTACCCTTATTTAAAATGCTATAATAAATACTACAACCTCCCCATACACAGTAAAAACTATATGGAAATTCAGCCAAGTAGTACAATTAACTGACATACTTAAATAACTTTTCCTTCTGATAATATGAGCAATACATTGGGGGAAAAACATATTAGGGATTAGTAAAAACTAGACACCCACTTGCTAAAAGTTTCACTTCCAAAAAATATAACAAAAAAATCTGATGAAAATTATAAAAACTAATTATACTTTAAAATTTAAAAATATAAAAAATAAAACAGTTGAATACAATATTGTCCCAATTCTTACAATGCTATCACAGTAGCTTTAAAATAAGATAATAAAATAAAGCAAATGACCAAAACCTTTTATTCCATTTTTTTAAAAATAATCTCAAATTTACATTAGTAGAAAGATTGATTTCTGATTCTTTTCTTTAGAAATACCAGCAAGAAAGAGGATTTACTAGAACAGTAGAAAATGACATTTTTAAATGTCTGCAATTAAAAACAAAGAATTACACTGCAAAGATCTTCCAGAAGTCTGAAATAGGTATTGCACATAACTTGAAGTTAACTTGCCACAATTCATCACATTCAAGTTTTAAATCACCTTTTAACAGAAGGTTTTAACTCTTCAAAAAGAAAAGGGGTGAATTATCAAGTCTTTCCAACAGCATCCTTATAAAACGCTAAATTGATTCACTGCAAGTTTTAAATTTGCATTCTGCAGAGGTCTGTGTATGGAGAAGTATATACTATACCAAAAAGCACGGGGCAGTGGGGTTCCTTTACATATAAAATAATCAGAAACACTTTATTTTACATTGCAAAAATAACCATGTAATTACTCTGTAACTACATTGTAAATACATGGCCAGTGCCATGCTAGTGTGATAAAACTACATGCTTATTAACCCCTTTGCAAATTGAAGTGATACCCTAAGACTGGTAACCCAATTACATGTTAATTATGTTTGGAGCTACATGGTAACCCCAACTACAAATCCCATGTAATCAGAAGGACATGTAATCACTATTTAAGTACAGAGTAATGTATATAATTGTTTATGCCCTGTAAATCGAAGTGTAACCAAATAATCTGTAAACACGCTTGTCACACAATCACAAGTGAATATTAGTAGAATAACAATTTCTTACATTAGTCATGCATACTAACATTACATGCCTGCCACCTAGCAGGCTCTCTTTTATTCTTTAAATATAATTTAAAAGAGCAGACACATTTCTGCATCAAACACCTAACATCAATTTTTTATTAATATTAAAAATGGCTAAACATTCACCAAAAACGTCTGCATTTGTGTATAATTTTTTAAAAACTTAGTAAGAAGCGGTAGACAATTTTGATGTTTCTTTACTTTTAAATTTCTACACTATATTTATGCATTTAAATTTCATGGGTCTAAAGACTGTGTCATTTGTCACTTTCATGCTTTTCTTCTTTAATTCTCAACTTTACATATACTATTTCTTAAATTATATGTACACCAAATACCTGGTGCTGGGCTAAGATGTTTAAGCAACATGCTTTCTTTTCTCTGCAGATTCTAAAATAGCATTGCCAGTGCACAACATCCATAATTCAAAATGTATGCAGAGCACTGAAATGTATAAAAAGCAGAATATAAGAAAATAAAATTTATTAAAATTATTTATATTAAAAAATGAAGTATATGAAGATCTCTCAGTAATAAAAGTACAAAAAGCTACTCTTTGCAATATGAAAAATTGAGGTATTGCATAAAGAGATATCCCGTCAGTGAAAAGTGTGCCTAAAAATGCTCACTGTTGGAAAAACAAGATATACAAAAGTAGTGCATAACAAATATACATTATGTGCATGACAAAATAAGTTAGCTACAAAAACACTGTACCGAAATTCAGCAGGTCATGTACAAAGGGAAAATTATTATTCAAAGCTAGTTCTCAAACAGTGTTATTTCTTGTAATGGTAACCCATCTCACCTGTTTACTGGGTAGGATCGGCACAATAGCACACCCCAAGCCACCTACAAGCATTAAAAAAATTAAAGGAACATTCCAACTATAATTATGTACTTCAGAGAAAAAAAAGTCCCTGACAATCTACACAAGAGCACTCTGCATTTGCATTACTGTTGTCAATATTTTCAGGGATTTCATTAAAAGCAGCTCCCTTTCTATACTTGACTAGTAGACAGCAAATGTCTCCATTTTGACCTTTGGAACTTGGTAAGGTATAGTTCATTAAAGCCTGTATTGAAAATAAAAACTGCTTCTCATAAAGATAATCTGGGCTAGGGGAACGGGATGAGGGGGGCCGACAAAGGCTTTTAATGGAGCAGATGTTTTCCAAGCAGTGCTGAGGCAAGTCTTTGGTTTGAGAGAATCTAAGATGGTACCATGCCACTCGGGCAGTTCAGAAGATTGCCACTACATTTGTTTGTTTGCACACTGCTAAATATAATTTGAGAAGTTGGCCAGGGCATTAGTTCAATAGTAATAAAAATAATTTTCAGAACTACTCCTTCATTCAACTATTTCAAACTAAACCCCTGCACCCACTCTTTATCATTCAATTAACATGTACTGTGTTAATGCTTCTCAAGGTAGAACTTATTTATAATAAAGCAGGCATTAACTTAGCAATGTTGGCACTTCAAATACCTGTGTTTCTTTATTTCCCCATATTAAGTTCTGAAGAGGTGGAATCTTAGTTGGGATTCTTTCTACAGGAAGAGTAAGAAAGGCATATGCACACTTGCACCATTTCATGCACAAATTCAGAAAATAGTGCAAAACAAGACTTGGAAACTACTTAGGTTCATGCCTTCTGTTACAACTAAGTTAGAGTGTATTTAAAACTAACTTTACATCCAAGATGGGAAACGAATAAGCAGTCAATTTTAGTTTGTGTGACACAATGGAATATCAAAACTTCAGTAAAAATCAGTGATATCCTTGAGGTATCTTTAGGTTTTCTACTTTTTCACGTCAAAATGGAGAGCAAAGGCTGGCCCCTGATGAATGTTAGTATATTAGGATATAGAGTTATATATAGCCATCAAAAATAAAATCTATATATTTATCCTTCAGGAGAGGAAATGCCAGTTAACTAGTTGTCATTACTCTAGCTTTGGTAGGATTTCTAGGGCTGTAACCAGACAATTGAGTTCTCTTAAAGAAAAAAAAAAAAGGTGCACTCCCCCCTCAGTAGTAACTTTACTCAATTTTTACATTCAGGAATTCTTAAAATGTAATCATTTTGATGAAAATATAGTAAGCTCTGCCTATCTCATTAGTAATTTGGATGTGGGTGGTAGTCAGAGGCACGGTCAGATACATACTGAGCTAAAATTCAGCCTCAAAACCCTTAACAGATTTTTTAAAAAGATCATTATTATAATGCTGCTTCAACTTTGCTCATGCATTTTTGTTGCTTTAAACATGCTCTTTCCTGTTGGTAGGTAAATGCTAACTTCATCTGTTGCTGGAAAAATCCGAAGTCGAAACAAAAAGAGGCAAAAACAGGCTTCCCTGGGGGAAAAGTGTCAGAACAGACTGATAGTGTTATTGTTACACGGTTATTTTAATAAAAGTATTCTTATGTTCTTTATTAACAATAATTTAATTAAAAAACCAAAATACTCTATTGTTTCAATTCTCTTTTCTTAATATTTTTCTCTCCTCTAAGAAAATGTTGCATGAAATTAAGTGTTCTCTCGGTAGTAAAGACAAGAGAATGCAACTCACTTGCAACGTTATCAATACGAAAAGGAGTTCCCAATACAGTTTTCAATGACAAGATTCTACAAAATACCCATATTATAGGTCATTCTTTCATTATACTATTGTTAAATTACAGACTACTACAAAAGGACATGCTATCTTGAATAAGAGAAAGGGTAGGGTGGGGTAGGGACAATCAGGATAACAGAAGAGTGCACTTAATTTGAGGCCTGCATATGAGCACTGCAGTGAGCATTTAGTTCCAGCGGAATGAAATATGTCTTGGGCGATCTCCTCCCTCCTTCACCAGGGGCTTGTGGAATTCCCTGCCAGCGCGTGAATGGATAGCAGCCCAGCAATATTCACAGTAATACTGCAGACAGGTAACATTAGCACAGAAAAATGGAGCAAATTTTCCACCGCAACGGGCCCCCTGACATTCATCACAAAGCTGATCATCCAAGACATATGGCTTAACTTCCACCTGTATTCAGAAAATGAGAAGAAAGTTTACAATTCTTAATAACAATATAGATAATGACAATTCCACACTATTTACTGTCTGTATTCTAGCAGGATTGTGATCACAGTTCTGTAGTAGGGAACACTACACTCAAGGATTTTCCCTCTCATTACCTCATAGCCATTAAACACCCGAAACTATGGGCACTTGAGAACAATCCTGCTCCCACTGTCCTCCTTGATCCTTAAAAAAATACCCAGAAACCAATGCTGACCATCAGTATCACACATGCTGTCACTGATTTACAGAAAGGACCAATCAACCCATCGCTGCAGAACAGATACACAGATTCACATCGAAACCATGGAGAACTCTGAGTGTTTACTTTTAAGTAAGGTGATGCACAATTAAGCTCCTACCCTTTCAGGTAGGAATGTAAACTGTTTACACAACATTGTAACTGCAGATTAAATATGCACATGGTCTGCAAATTTCAATGTCTGAATTTCCAGCTTTAAAAAATTTCATTTATTATCTTCAATAAACAGCATATTTCTGTTTTCTTTTTCTGTGGCTTAGTCCTCTCAGCAAAAGGAAACCCACCTACTCTTGTTGAGATCAAATGAGAAGCTTAAAATGGGACTGATAGCCACCTACGCTGTTGGCATTAAGGGCCAGATGATGAGCAGTAATTCAGTACAGCAGACAAGAAAGGAGAAGAAAAATTTCTTCAAGTTCTTAACTGATAATGACTCACAGGAACTTACCAGCTGGTGCTCCAAGGATACATCTACACTGCAACATCTGCAGGCTACTAGCTTTTAATCTAGGCATTTGCATACCAAAACCAAGCCTGCTGTACTGTGGGCTACAAAACCCTGCTCACAGCACTCGAGTGCTTTCTCTGTGACAGCAAGGCAAAGCTTGCTGCTCGCAGTATCCAAGCTGGCTACAGCACAGCTCGTTTAGACATGCCTATGTGTTTAAATCACAACTGCAGCACTGCTATCCCCTAAAGGCTCAGATTCACCTCAAAACCAGTAATCACCTCCATTCCTTAGCTCCACAGAACTGTGAAAGCTCCATGTGACAATACCAGGAGCGCAACACAGAACTTCACGTTAAAAAAGTATAAGTACAAGTTCCTGTTCTAGAAGTGTTTGTGAGCCTTCTCTGAAGCTCATTTAATTAATGTTTTCACAAACATTTCCAGACTGCGACTGGTGTCTCTACTGTTGACCTGTTATCTCTGCATCTGGCTTAGGGATGCTCCATTCTGCATCTCACAAGCCTCAGAGGTATACCAGCTCATTCAAATAAGGACATTCAGAAGTTCCTGTGTTTTTAAACTTACCCAATTTTATCACTGTCCAGACAGAGCACTGCAGTAGTTTGATGTCATCTGTGCTTACAGTACATATAAACTACTTGGAGACAGTACAGCAGCCTTTTTTTTTTTTTTGACCTCAGTTTTTCTCCTCTTCCACCGCTAGAGTTGCATTTCTCAAACACCCCTCCATGCCAACTCAGAAGAATGAATTTGTAAAAGACCAGAGGCAGACAAACATTCCTAACACCACATTCTCCCTTCATCACCTAGTTTGCTATGTATTTTGAGGTTGGGTATTCATTGATGAGTGTTGTCTTCTACAAGTGCTAAGAGGAGAGCCTTTACAAATATGCTATGCAGGCCTTAACGTGGCAATTCTGCTGCTCTATTATGTCTACTCAGACATATTCAGAGGCCAAGCTACAGCACAGGTAATTATACCTCTGCTTGCTTTAGCCTGTTACTGCAGCACTGGTTTTTGTGCAAATTTGCAACCCATATATATTAGTCAGAGTCCTCAGCGCATTTATTCATTGTGTGCTGAAGTGCGTGTGCCAAATATGGCCTGCAACTGTTACTTGTGCTAGGTATAGTGAGATTTCCCAGCTACAGAGAAAAAGCATAAATTACAGCAACTTCATCAGGCACACTTAGGGTGGCAGCACTCAGAAGCTCTGCAGTGGTGGGTGCTGCAGGCCACTGAGCGTTTAATTCGCATTATCTCTTTGAAGGACACACCCTTTAGTAGAACCTCCTTGCCTAATTTTACAGGAAATACATTCTTGTTACTAATTTTATTTTTACAGAACTTTATTAGAAAAACTATTAATAAGTAGTACCTTATTAATAAAAAGTAGTATTGCCACTGTTGTACTTTTGTATCTCTCATGAACCCAATCCCTCCTATAATGAATCCTCTGAGCCCTTATCTCCCCCACATTTCTTCTGAACTGCACACAAAATGGGGAAATAAGGAGGAGTGGGAGGAAAGAAGGAAGGGGAAATAGATTGCAAAATCTTTGCTAGAGTTCACAAGTACTTACTTACATTTGTAGTCCCACCAGCTTCAATGGACCTATTCACCCAAGTGTCTGCTTATGCAAGCAGAAGTTGCACAAGGGCAGCCCAAATTATTTGTTCAAAGCCGTACAGAACTTATTTCAGAGCCAAGATTAGAACAAAGACATTCCAATTCACAGGCCCACAGTCAAATTGTTGTTACAATTCTTCTACCCAAGCTTTATAGCTAAAGCAGAAGTGAAATCATCAGCTAATCAGCCAAGTTTGCGGTTTTTCCTCTGTAGTAATTATAAAATTAAGATCAATAATGACAGTCATGTAAGAAAAATCCAGAGACAAAGCATGAATTAGACGTAATGGTAGATGTAAGGATCTGAGTTTCTCAAAATTGTGGCCCAAAGATCACTGTAATTGGCAAAGACACATTTTATATAGATGAAGAGGGCAGAAGCAAGCAAACTGCAGATACATTTGGCATATTCCTTTAATTTATAATAACAAAGGAATAAAATAACCAGACACAGCCTTTACATAAGCTGTGGAGGATGACTATGAGGCTACAATGCACACTAACGAATTTACAATGCATTACTATGATGCTCTTTAGGAACACCCAGCACACAATGTGTAACACTAGGCCCAGATTCTGCCCACTCTCTCAAAAGATGCGGAACAGGAGCAAGAACGGCTCCATCCTTGGCAGATACCTTACTCCCTGACATTATACAAACACTACAAGTGCAAATACTTGCAGTGGGAGTATACGATGAGTGCAATATTCTTATAAAAGGGCAAGGCAGCTGACATGCTTCCCATTATGCTAAGCAATTTGAGAAAGTCTGCTTCACAGTTGCCTCCCACGTTCCAGAAGCAACAGCTCTGTACCACTCCTTCATTTTTATTCTGTGTTGTATCTAAGTGGCACAATCTAGCCCTGAATATGCAATTAATCTGATATAACATTTACAGTCTTCACAATGACACACATTTACATGGAAAAGCGTTTCTAGAGAAAGCACTGAACAAAAATAGAATATGCTTGAAGACCTTACCCGTTTATCTATCTCTCCATGCTGCAGCTGAACAAAGCGAGCACTGATAGCAGCTATGTAACTCTGTTGATTAGAAAATGCAACCCGCCCAGCTCCTTTTGGGTACTTCAGCTCAGGGTCTGTGTCAATTCCAGCATAGCACACCCCTCCATACAGCCGATCCATTATCATCGCAAGTTCCACTAAACCAGAAAGGAAAATGAAACAATGGTGTAGACTTGGTAATTTTTTCTAAAAGGATCAAATGAAACAGTCCATTTGTATTCATGTCCCCCACTACAAGTGTCAAGAACGCTTAATACTTCCCTTGCTGAAATAACTTGTTTCCCCCATTGCTCCCCAAATCAGGCTGCATATTCAACATGCCCAGCGCTGCGGAACACGCAGTGTACCTGCTCGTAAAGGCCGAGGAACACCACCAACAAAAATGGTTTTTCGTGGGTCAAGAGGCTGTGAACCATCCATAACAAAATCACTATCACTAAGGTTCCAAGGCCGGATCTGAACCTATGGACAAAAAGCCTTTTTTTTTTAACCATTCACAATTCAAAGTATCTCAGTAATATAAATTAAAACAGTATCCTACAAAGAAGAAAACCTCTTAAATGGCTGTACTTTCTAAACTCGTTTTCTACTCGTTCAGCAATCATTTCTCAAAATGAAATGGTAATAAGCTCTGTTAAGACAGACCACTTGATCATGCTAAATTTCACCACTTCCTTGTTACCCAAATTTCTGGGAAAAAACTCACCCTCTACTTACACATTTACTTAATTGTGACTGAACTGCGCTGTATGAACCACATTGGTGCGCATGTATCTACACTATTCGTGTTGTTCTAGCCAAGTGTAAGCACTAGACTAGCGTTATCTCAATGCAACAGGCTCCAGTGCGCAAAGTTGCGTGTTTATTTACTATGCAAAACTAGCTACTTTGTATTTGCCTACAGCTGGCCAAATTTGAAGTACAGGAATATAGCAGAAGTCTCTCCAACTATTAACAGACTCACATCGGCCCCAAAACCATTTGTACTCGTAATTTACAGTTCAATGCCACATTACATTTTTTTTGATTTAATTTGTCTCTGTCAGAACATGTTACATGCAACACTCAAGACAATACGAACTCTACATTTTAATCAATAACAAGCATAAAATACCTGTCTGGAAAGACATTTATTACATCAGCAATGGTGAAATTTAGCAAACCTTTTTCTAACCAAAATATGAATTGTAATTAGACTAAAAAACTTCATAATGTCTAGTTTAAAAATAAGTAAGTTGGTCTTCTCTTTGAGAACTTAATTTGACACCTTAAAGAAATTTTAAAATTAGCACTCTGGAGACAGAAATAAGGAAAAAAAGGCATCTGAAGAGAACAATTTCTGGTTATCATACAGGAATTGTGCAGGCCCTGACAATTCTACCTACCGGTTTGTCTTTGATAGTGGGGCTGGAAACACAAAGATAGAGCTTTCCATCTTCTTCAATACATGCATCAATCAGTGCCTGTACAGAGCTTTCATCTTGGAATAGCAAAAATGCATATCCTACAAAAGGGAAAACAAACACATAACTACTTTTGTCTGTCTGCCTATAGGATAATAACTTAATCCAGAATTATCCTTGGCACCATGTCATCATGCTACCATACAGTAAGGGATAAACTTTTAAGATGCTCTCACACATTTCCAACCCAGCCTCCTGCAAGTCCTCTGCAGAGACACAAAGGAAAGCAGGGACCTTGCTGATCAGCACACTCTCTCTCCATTTCCTTTGAAAAGGATAAGCCAGCAGTATGAACTGGACAAAAGCCACAGCTGTAGAGGCAAACCTGCCAGGATGGTTGTTAATATAAGGTACAAATCCTTCCCAGCTTCTGTGGAGGGCATTTAGTCCCTTTCAAGAGGACTAGTCTCAACTAGTACTACAAAAATGAAGAACAAGAGGGGTAGAAAAGGGAAAGGGAATAAAGTAAAACCAGGAAGTTAAGGAAGAATTCTTTTAGTGCAGAATAATTGCAAAGCCACATTCTAAATTCCACCAGTTTATAACAATCCCGAGGATTCAACTTTTTTTCCCCTAAACATAGGGTCATTGTCTCAAAAATCTTGTCTAAAATGGAGTCTCATCAAGAAAAATGATTCAAAAATGCTCATATGTTATTGATTATCAGGTATTTACCCTTAGGAGGAAAATAAGATTTGCTTTCTGCCTTGTGTGGCCAGTCTACAATCAAAGGTCCAAAGCGACGAAAACTAGCAGTGATCTCATCTGTAAAGAGAGAAAGGAAAAGGCATGAATTGAAATTAAAATAAATTGAATGGAAGACATTTGAAGAACACTGATTTCAGGCAGCTTCATCCTATAAATAAACATTCTGTGACCCTAAAGGTTCAGCAGCTCATAGCAATGCTTAGTAGCTGATGGGGAATCTTTATGACAAGTCAGAACACACATTAGAAAACAAGACAGGTCAAAGACCAAGCTTTTCTTTCTACTGATGATTATCAATAAAAGCTCATAACCCACTAATTCACAGAAATGGAGTCACTGCATCTATACAACTATCATAACCCAGCTTCAACTATTCTCCCACAAAGAGTTTAGAGACAATTTGCTGATTTGCTAATAAACAATCAACTCTGCCAATATGCTTTCTAATTGCAGAAAGACTGGAAAAAAAATGAAGGGACTATCACAAGACCCAGCCATGCCTGTTCATATCACACGCCAGTGCCACATGTGCAAACACTATCTGAGCTCGACCTCAAACTAACAGAGTAAACTTGCAGGACATAGTTATGTAATTTTATAGGAGAGATGGCAAGAACATATTACTGTATCAACAAGCAATTCTTGCATCCATTTCAATTCTGCCTTTGACCTCAAACTACTGGTATAAATTTGCATATGCTAGTCCCACAGAAGTCTTCCAGTTGGAATTCTATTCTTGAAATTGAGTGATTATTCCCTTTTCCTTCTCCACAAACACACTTGAACCACTGCTAGTTAAAGTTTCTCTGGACAAGAATTTTTCATTAAAAAAACTAAAACAAAAAGAAGAAACTTCACATTGCTGGAGCATCATCTAAATTGGCACAATGCTCAGCTGTATTCTGTTTGCTGTATTACAGGGCTTTCCATACTAGCATGCTGTTGGAGGTCCCTAATACACAATTTTGAGGATTTTCCCCACCCTCAAATTTGGTTAAAAAATCTGAAAAGGTGTTACTAATTATGTGTTTTTCAATTTGTTTACACTCTTTGATGACACAGCTCATGAAATAGCAACTTAACACAAATTTAATGTTAAAGCACATACATAAAATGCTTTCTAGAAACAAGATCAGAAAAACCGCAAAAATTCAGCTCTCATGTAGATTTTAAACCATATACTCCTTATTCTAATTCACACTTGTGCATTTAACAGAAAGAGCACTGAAAGAAGCAACTGAAAAATTCAAGCTACCGTCCTAGCACAGGTTTAGAAAAGGTCCTATTCTTCAGTAACTAGGGTCCACAGAGACAAAACTGTTCATGTTATCATCTGCTTTTAAAACCACAAAGGTGACAAAGTTAAAAAACAAACAAAACCCCAAAAACAACAAAGGAGAGACTATAAGATCGTTTTTCCACTTGTAAACATCATGTTATATTTGACCTTTTAATAATAAAGTAGCTCTTATGTTTGCCATGAAAGTCAGGTTGTCACGTCACAGTAGTACACACTGCAGTGCATTACAGTCACTCTCCCTGACATAAAAAGTGGGTATTAAAATGATTCTGTGGTTAAGAAAAAGCAACTTCTCAGATTTACAGTTGCTGTAGTTCTTTTAACCACCATCCCAGCACACTCATACACACAGAATACAGAACTCTGGTGAAATGAAGCTTCACTAGATTTGTGCATGTTATATACATATTTTTATTGTTTTTAAAATAACTGCAGTGTTCTGTCACCTTTGTCTGTATGATGGACCCACCACAGATTCCTCATTCCTCACTGTATGCAACTGCCTCTGCACAGATACATTCCTGTCTGAGTCCTCACCACGCACACATTAGAAGCTACCACAGGACATAATCGTTGCTGAAAACAACCTCTGAGAACTACACATAACCATCCAAATAAATACTTATGACTTACTATGCTATACAAACTGTATAAAACTACCAGCCGTACTTTTCCTACTACTGGCTTCTGGCACCTATAAAATTATTGCCCTGTATTTATGAGTTTCAACAGGTGATATTTACTTGTTTATTTTTGTACCACTATGCCTTTTTTATAATTTTTATACCGTAGAAGTCAGTTAAATGTGTTGTTAACATATGATTTTGTTCTTCAACAGCAGAACAATGCTACAGCCTAAACTAGTTTGAATTATCTCACGACTGCCATGGACTGAAAGTGGTAATATGCAAAGACACATTTACATATCACAGCCTTTCTGTAGAGTTTGGAAAACAATCATTCATTAGCTAACAGACAAAAGGTTTCACACCACAGTTTTGTCATTAAGCCAGAAGGAGCTTTTCTGGATAAGATTTTCTGGGTGTACCTTCATCAATATCTGGTGGCAGTCCGCCGACAAAGACTTTACGGGAATACCGTTCCACTCTTTCTCCATTCTGATGGGAGAAGCAGTGAGGTGATCCTAAACCACTGTGAAGAGTCTGATCCCCACGTCCATCATCCAAGAACCCATCTTCCATTGGAAACAGTGAAGACTGACCTGAAGAGGGGGTTAAAAAAAAAAGAAGGGAAAAAACCATACTAACAGAACAAAGCACACATTGTTTAAGTAATTTTTAAAAATGCACTAGTTGTTGCATTAGCAGTAGAACTGTTTGCAATCTTCCCTTTTAATGAGCAGTTACGTTCTCAATTTCATATGACCCTTATAGTTTTCAAAACCATTCAGTAACTCAAATGCATTCTTTCAGAGAAAAGGTTGCTACCTTCTTCATAACTGCACTACAACTAACGAAAATTTGAAACAAAACAGTACTTCTAATGAATGCTCAAGTTGACTATTTTCCATAATAATGTGTGTTTCCAATTAGATTTCTTTTAAAAAGGTGTAAAAAAAAAGAAGACAATATAAGCCAAATTTCTTTCTGGGACTCTCTCAATAGCAGACATCACTAAAACCTACCGTATATATCATTTTTCAGTGAACAGCTTCTTAAAATGAGTAGATACAATTTCATAGTGCAGATGGGAAAACAAGAATTCTACCAGCTAAATACATTACACATTTAAATTACCTGATACCAAAACATATCATAAACCACCCCACTTGTAAATAACAAAAATATCCTCATAAAAACAGAAAGACCCACTGTAATTTACTGCAAATGAAGACTGAAAACTAGGCAATACTGTGTCATTCCTAGAAGCAAGTTTACTTAGATGTTACAACAGAGTTTCGTTAATGGACTCACTCTAACAGAAAATGTTGTAAGCATGCTTCCCCTCACAGCCCAATATTCTTCTATGATAACCCTTATCATAGATTTCCTTAATAATATTTATTACTTTTAAATAAAATTCTTTTATTTATAAATGCAACTGTATAATATCATAAATAGAGCACACAAGCTGATCTCTCCCATGAATTCACCCTTTAGTTACGGTATTCAATATCTAGACAACAAACTGAATAGTCTTCTACTCATTTAAGGAACATTTTAGGAAGAAATAAATATATATAGGGACAGTAAGCAAATAAATGAAGTTTGCTACAATTTTTAGGATGTACTCCCTTTTGCCTATGATGTGATATACAATGTCTGCTTTTTCAGAATTCATTACAATCTACCACAGCAATGTATTGGTAAGGTTAATTTATCCTGCTCTGGCTTCCCTCCTTTGAAATAAATTGATTTTAAGAAAGAAAACATCTTGAAAACAGAAAATTTGACCAGTTCCAATATCCAGACATTTTCCATGCAAAAATCAAAGTTAACAAGTTGAAAGAAAAAAATACAATAAAATCCACAGTCCACAGAGTTTATACAAATAAAAAAAAAAAAAAAAAAAAAAAAGGAAGGCTTGGTCATCTTTCTTTATTTGAAATTTCTAGAGTCTTTGTACACCTTTAATTAAAATAAAAGTCAACTATAATCAGGCCTATTTCTGTAGCTAGGCAAACCTGGTTCCTACTAGGATAAAAATATTGTAATATAGACTTCAATGTTATTTTGTTTTCCCCTAATGAACTGATGCACATGCCATTTGTTTCATCTCTTTAAGACCCCAATCCTGCAGGTATTGTTGGAAGGGAGGAACTCTCCATACCTAAACAATCTTTTCAGGTTCATCAGCATTACTACTGTTAGGTAATTCAAAATGCATGCTTGCAGGATCTGGTTTTTTAACCTAGCAGGCCAGGACATATATTCACTATAGTCTATGCTGCATCGAGAAAACCATCAGCACCCGAAAGAACCAAAATAAACTTCTCCAGAATTGGCATTCATAACATACACACAAACACAGCAGCGTAGCCCTCCAGTGTAACAAATCATACAGATGATGTCCACTGTAAGGATTGTGATCATTTCAGCCTCAATAGTTCTACTGTGGAGTACTACCTAATTCAGTTAAAAGGTTTATTTATGGCATGCAGACTATGTAAACTTATGTGAAACTGATCCTTTATAATCTTAAATTTTGGACTTTGCCCTCTAGTAACAACTTAATGTTATTTCTCCCATGAGACATTGTCAACATTAGAAAATTAAATAGGAATATTGTTACCTCGCCTTCTCCCATATGTCCTTGCTGCATGTTAAATGAGAAAGAAAACAGCCTTTCAATCATTGTTATAAGGACCAAAAGACCTTGTTTTATCGCCTTTATGCTAACTCAGTGATTCTCAAGCCTTTTCATACTCTGGGTCATTTAAAATGGTGTTCACAAGCTGACCTCCCCCACCGCCCACAATATCATGCCTTCCTTGCACCATGTCTGTTACTTATCGATAAAACATGTTGATATGAGGCTGACAAAGTATATGTGTATGCTCAGAGAGACTTTGAAAACAACTTCAGTTCTTAATTTGCACATTTATTTTCAAATCTATTCCTTAATCCTCTGCTGGGTGTATGTCTAAGTAAATGGATCTTTTCTCATGCACCAGGTCTCCTGACACATTCTGCAATGCATCACGCTGTCTACCTTGTTCAAGCGTATGCTAACAATGATCTTCATCTGAACTGTAGGAAAAGCCCTGACAAAGGGAAAGTAGAGGACTACTGTGTTAATTTCTGTTTTGAAATTAGGTTGCTATAAAAGCTTTGCACAACCCACAAAATCTTTGGTTAAATTATTACTGGCAGATAACCAGCTGAAAAACTTAAAAGTCAAGGAGAAAACATCTGGGCCACTAAAACTGCCTTTCAGACCTCCTGCAGTCTGTGTAAAACAGTATAGATTCTCTCATACTAACTTAGAACACTTTGCTGTAATTATTCAACAGTTATCCACTGCTTCCTAGTTTTCATGTTCCAAAACAAATCAATTCTACCACATTTTCTGTGCTGGCTTCCAGGACCCATTGTCAGAATATGGCCAAATTTTCTAATCAAACTTGCACATTCTTTTTCTTTTAATCTCATTAAAATCTGTATCTGAAAGCAGGCTAACTGTTTCCAAAACTTGGATTCTCCTGGCAAGTACTATGAGAAACTCTGACCACACCAGGCATTTTATTTTGCTTCCTTATTCAGAATTGAGCTGACAATTAGTTTAAGCATTTAAATATTTGTAAACCACAACAAAACAGGAGTCATTTCCTCTTTCAAAATAAAAATCATATCAATCCAATTTACTCCATGATTATTCAACATCTGTAAGATCATTCTACTTCTCTGATCTTTTGCTGATAGAGATACTCACAATTAACACCAAGAATACAAAATAACGAAGCCCTAGTCGTCAGACTGGAGCATTTTCTCAGGTGTTCACACAGGTACTGGCTTTATGGGAGAATCTTAAAGGCTGAGGGCCTTTACAAGTATAATTTTTCCATGGTAATTTTGAATTTAGAATGCAAGATGCTCATACAGTCCTCAAAGTAGAAAGTTTTCAGGAACTTTTCTTTCACGGAAAGCAATCAGCAGTCTCACTGCATTTCTGACAAAGCTCAGAAGCCCTTGCACATTTTAGAAAACATCAAGCACTTTCAAAAACAGCTCTGCCTATAAAGCCATAAAAATCTTGCTTGTGGTTTCTAAATTATTAACAAAACCACACAAACCCCTTCACTTGGTACACCCATTCTTGGCAACAAAGCATGCAGCACAGATACGATTCCCACTGCGGATCTGTGACCACAATTTAGGTCAGCAGACTCCTCACTGCTTTACCACCTGTGTCACTCAAGGCAACATGATTTTTCTCCTTTACCAGTTACGGAAAATAACAAAAAATCTCAGCCACCAGCTAGGAAGTATTTCCAGTGCCAAATACCACTAAAGAGGTTTTGAGAATGAAATACTAAGGAGTTTTTTTTCCTTCTTAATTTGCTTCTTATTTTCTGCATTTGCTTCATCTAACCCACAAAATACAAACATTTGACAGTTCAAAACATTTCTCAGGAGCCACAGTTTATAACTAACCCAGTACAGCACAGATACAAACTTTCTCCACTCATTGAATTCAGAGCTCATCACACGCCATTAATTTCACACAATGTAATACACAACATTGAAACTAAAGAATGCTCTTTTGGCAGGCTAGCAAGACAGCTAACTGTGATTTACCAATTCTGTCTCTGGCTTTCGTAATTTCATATTAAGAGAAATCTTTGCTATGGAAGAACCCTAGCTAAGCTGCAACATAAATGAAGCCTTAAGGTAGCTGTTACCAACCAGAGAAAAAGATTTTATTCTGAATATCAGGATGCATGCCTATCCCCTGCTAAGAAATGAGACAACTACAACGTTGGTTTGGATTCCTCAAATCTATTTATCCTTTCCCCATTTCCTCAACATTTCAGGTAATTGCATAAAGGGCCTAGGACAGATTTACTAATCTCACAAGATATTTGAGCAAGAAATATGTTACAAAACCTAAAAAATATGAAGTGTTCATGCAACCAGTTCAACTGTTTATTAGTAACCTATGGAGACATATTTTTCCAATAAAATCAGTCTGAAATTTAAAATGCTATTAGCAGCTGCTTTGATTATTTTGTCACCTCAGTCCTCCCTGCAACACTCCTTTCTATGTAAGAAGTAAAGCCATAGAGAAAGCCAATGATCTTTTGCAAAAATCTGCTGCTTTTACTGTCTTTCATTTTAAGGAACTTCATGAATAAGCAACCCAGTCAAATTTTTGCGTCTTCACCTAACTGGAGACACTTAATGGGCTCCTGGCCACCTCCCTCTCTCTTTTTTTAATTACATCTTTTGTGTCTAACGTACCTCCAATTAAATGTGTGGAGCTTTCTTCTCTCTATAGGAAGCACCAAAAAGACTGTCAGCATGTTGTGCATAATCACATACGCAATTCTGTATAAAGTACACAGTTCCCAATGACAAAGATATTCTGCTGAAGAAGCATGAAAAATGCATGCAGGAGTCCTAAATCACTCAAACCCCAAACTTACTACAAGCTTGTCCTGCAAAAAGCATACCCAGGCTGAGCACCTGATGCTCTTTAATGGTTCTTGCTGCCTTCCAGTCTGCAGGATGGTAGCAATTTCAGGTGTATTTCGTGCCATTAACTGTGGAAGATTTACATAAAAGGGTCAGCTCAAGAGCAAACTGTTTAAAGCAAAGGGACGAGCAAGCAAGAAGATCTGTATCTCCTGTGAATGTCATCCCAACTTTCTAAGGCCACATTACAACTAGGAGAATTATACGAGCATCCATAGTTAGTATTAATATAAAAATCATAAACCCCTGGAATGGACAGAGCAACTGAATGCTCGAAGTGAAATTACGGTTGTACCTTCCTACAGTTGCTTTAAGGCATGCGAAGTCTAGGTTGATGTAATACCTGTCCAGTTCCGTACCTAATTCACATCTCTAGTCCAGGAGCTCCTCAAGGCAGGGATTCTGTTCTTTACCTTGACACAGAGGCCAATATAGTAACACACTGTGATCTTTTACATTAGTCATTGATGTGCTCTCATTTCCTTCCTCTCAAAGATCAAACCAGACTAGCTTCATTAGTGAGTTCCAAGGAATTTCAGGTTTCTATGCACATTAATCACTGAAGTTACCAGAATAATATTTTTTAATTTTAAAAGGGACAGATATTCATGTTGACTTTTTCATAACCTGACTGTGAGAACAAGTAAGATGCAATCACACCCTTCCACCAGGTATTAGCTCTACCACTGAGACAGCTTTCCACCATCCAGCTCCAGGCAAGCTAGGAAACTTCTGTCAATTTGCATATACTCTTTCATATTCTACACCAATTATACAGGCTTTAGGAAAAATATTCAAGCTGAGTAAGATTTTGCTGAAGTGATCCCCATTTCATAAGCTTTCATGAATGAAGTAATGATTTTAACTGCTGATTTTTAGGGAGAAAAACTGACAAGAACCTGCGGTACAAATGAGGGAACTACTACAGGGGAAACAGGCTACAACTCTTGCAAACGAAAGCAGTAAAGAGTAGAAGGGAAAACAAAGCCTCTATACCATCATCAGCTATTTGTTAAATATTATAGAAATGGAGAAAAGTGTAAGAGTCCGGATTCTTAAAAAAAGGGGGATAATAAGGTTTTCTCTAAGATTATACTGAAACCTTTCCCTATTATTTAAAAAACTTTTACCTGTAGATGGTCCTAGGTGGCCAGTTTATTATGCTGGAAGGCAAATACGATGAACACACAAACACCGAGTTTCAAGCTGTCACTGAAATGGCTTACTCTGCTAGTCATTTTCTTCCCCTAAACAGAAGGCAGGGACATAATTTGCTGCTGGTCTGTCTTCTGTTTCACTTAGGACTTACCTTTAGAGAAACAGAAGCATCCAAGTTTCATGGGATTATTTCTAAATGTGAGCTAGATATCCTTGAATCTATTATAGAAAATATTTATGCTCTCATGAGTTTTATTTTTAAATTACAGAAAAATAACTGAAGTACAATCTGGTTTTGCCATTCCAACAGCAAATCCTTATTTCTAAATTACACTAAACTGTATTTTGTAATTGTAGCAAGATTGACAATGCTGTGCACAGGGCCATTAAAATATGAACTATAGTATTTTATTACCTTTTTTCCCCCTACTACTCCCTGAGGGCAGGCAGGGTTGATTATAACTCAGAGTTAGATTTTTATCATCACTTCATGTTTCACAATGCATTTCACATGTAATGCATGGACCACATGTTTCTACCACAGGTATCAACAGTACATTTCACAAGAAGTTCTGTAAGGTCATCTCAAGCCCTATTTCTAGTGAAAAATCTAATCATATCCTTAACCAAACCAAAAGCAGAAAAATGAAAATTATAAAGAACATCTGTATTTAACCTACCTTTGCTTAAATTATCTCTGTATATGAAGAAGCAATTCAGAGACCAAGGCAGGTATTTTCAGAGGTATACATGTACTTTCTCAAATTAGAACATAAAAATCATATCTACCTATATGTACTATACACAAAGGTATTTCTTCCTTACAACTTAAGTCTCAGATGACATTTCCAGTAGGAAAGCAGATAGTGTCATGAAGTGTTGCATGGCAGGCAAAAAAGTACTGTTTTTTATGCATTCCTTGATTTTAGTTCTAAAATATTAAGGACAAAAGGATTAGGCTACAGTTCCATGATCGTTAACATAAAACATGTGCATGTGTGCAAAAAATTTTGCCCAATTCAAGCACATAATCTCATTTCTGTCAAATTATCCCAAGCACATGATCTTTTGACTGTGGAACAACAGCCGATGCATGGTAGAGTGGCACAGGCACGTGATACCTGACCCAGGATAAATTCTGTCAATACAGAATAAATTCATCAAAATTTTAACAAATCTACACCAACAGTAAACATAGTCCACGTCAGAACTTTGCATCTTATAGTCACAGCCATCTTTATGATAATGTCAGAGATCCCTGTTTTAGAAGTTGTTTTCAAAAATAAGCTACTAAAAAGGAGTATGAGAGATTCCCTATTTTGTGGATTTCAAACACTACCGAACATCAAAGAAAGAAAAACATTCAAATAGTATTTTCTTAATCTAAGACAGTCTTGCAAAAATTAAACACCTCTATATATACATCTGCAAAATGTATATTTGTCACACTTTCAGCAATGTCAAAGTCAGCACAAAACTAGAAAAGTAGACTACATTTGGCTGCACAGTAAAATCAAGGATTAACACCTTTGGAAGTACTGATTCTGCAAAATTAAGTGGCAGAGATGCCAAAAACCTGCATTTTTTCCTCCTAATTTATTTTTAAAGCAGCACGATGTAAAACAAAAAAAGCACATGATGAGAAATACAGTGCTAGTTTATGTCCAAAATGTCCAAACAAATGCTGAAAAACAAGAGTACTATTGTAGATGCAAGTATTATGCTTTATTTCAAGTAAAGCTAGATGCCTGAAGACAAGTATTTATCCATTTCTTCTGTCGAGAACACCAACGAAATGAAGTTTCTGGTACTCTGTAGCGTTCACGTACAGGTCTGACTACAATCTTTCATTTTAAATTCTGGGTCACTGTCACAAAACACAACCGACATACAAAAAGCAAACAGGTTTCTTTTCTTCTAAAACCCCGAAGAGAATCTACCTATAAAAGCCTTTTAGCTGTGGCTCTTCTGATGGTTAACACTATTTTACCTGTGATTATGTTGAATTATTTGGGTTCGCATGGTAAAAAGGTAGAATCTGACTGTATGGCACAAAGCAGATCATCAGCATAGTAACTTCTAATAGTTCGATTGTTGACAACTTTATACATCAAATAACCAGGGGGGTGGAGGGGGAGAGAAGCTGAGAAACAGTGAAAGTGAAAGCTACTGTTTCCAGGGCTTGTGCAATGAACTCCAATTTTTTAGGACTTCAATCTGCCTAAAGCAAAACTGCCTCACTGAAGAGATTGTGCAGTTATATTCAGAAAAGAATAATCTTTGTGGAAAAAACCCAACAACTAATGGCTCTCATTCCCATTCACTGCACAAACCCAGCTGTAGCGGTACCCAGAGACACTGCCACTGCAAGACCCAGGGCAGAGAGGCACTCGTGCTTCCAACTCAGCCAGCCCAGCCCAGCATTGGTTTAAATCCACCTTTGTGGGAAGCTCAAGCTAACTCCCAGATTGCGCAACTGAGACAAAAAGTCCTGGACATGCTTCCAGCATGCTATTCAAGCATAAGTCTGAAGGGGGGTGGGAGTGGTGGTGGTGCAGGAAGGGGTACCTAGGGTACCTATGAAAACACTGCAGTTCGGTTTGTGTGAGAGCTTTAAAAACTACCACCATTATTATTCCTTTACTGCTGATGCTCTCAGGTAGTCTGCCAGACTAACACAGTGCCACACGCACTGAACCTCAAGAGATACCTTTCATACATTTCAACAACCACTTAACTACTCATGAACGGTGGCAAACCAAATCCAGTCTCACTCCTCTCAAAAATACAGAAGCTTCAAAGCTAACTTTGAAGTTTTCTTCACTATCAAACAGAAGAATACAGAGAAATCTTCTCCTAAACAAACCTGCTATAAATCCTAAACATAGCTACAGCTTTGTCTACAAGTTATCAGTATTTTTTTCCATAATTCCAATTACTTTATACTGGGTTACTGCAAATCAATTTAAGTGGAACCCTTAAATATCATACATATTTGAATATAACTCTCCCCTCTCCTCCAGGAACCCCCATAGGGTCAGAGGTAAGAAACCAAAAGCAGAAAAGCAAATCATGGAGCACAACCCTCTGCTGGAGGCTGGATGTTAGTTGGAATTACACATGTATTTCAGAAAAGTAGGCACCCTACCTACTGCTGGCGGCACTGAGCTTTATTTCATATTAACGTATGACTTCTGGAGAATAGACAAGAAGTTACAAAAACATCCAGTCTTTTCCCTCAATACATCTTCCAGTTTATGATATGGAATAATTGGCAGCATTCATCTTTTGAACACTTAAACTATTACTATATTCACTTTAAAAGTAAAAAATGAAAGGCAGAGTTTGCAACTGGGAGAAGGACAAGCATTACACAGCTTTGCCAGCAAAGAGTAAACCAGGTTCTCAGCCACAGAACTACTTCAAAATGTGTAACTTCAGGAAATTCCAAAATACATACTAACGATGGACTTTCTGACAGGAGGAAAGGAAAGAATGGGATGTCATATGCTAAAAATTGCTAGACAGAATTTACTTTGTAAGTGACAAGAACAATTTATTGAACCTATTACAGAATTTACTGAACAACTTATGAAAACATATGGAAAAGGTGCAAAAACTTCACAAACCCCCCATTTGCAGTCATAGTTCATATGCACTGTGTTCCTGGATTCTTTATATGCAGCAATTCTCCTCAAGAGATGCTGGTATCTGCCTATACCACCATACCTATACCATGAATTCTGCCCATATTTTAATGAATAACCTGAAATGCAGTTCCTGCATGTGACTTGCAAGAGCTGGATTTATGCTGGCATATACTTACATGCTGCAAGATTTAAAACCAGAGTTCCTTAAGTACAATAATAGGTTCAAAGCAATTTATTTTTGTCTGTGGAAGGAATGATCACAAGACAGCCTGGAATACAACATGAGGGCTTTGTTCCTTTTTTAAGCATCCTCTTACCTCACTCCCAAACAATAAGGAAATAGTAACACAAGCAAGTCAACATCAAGCACACTCAAGTCTCTGCAGCATAACATTTCCCTATTTTTCATTTTTACAGTAAACAGCATAAGACACTAATTTTTCCAGTAATATATGTGAAAAAACTGTACAATACACTTCCCCATACCCAATCCAAATGGGAAGAGAAACAGAAAACTGTATTTTAAAAGAATCAGCGCTTCATTTCCTCAGTCTAGATTCAAAATGGTACACAGGACCAGACACCAACACTATTTATTATAACAATTTAAAATGACACATGAACAACCAGGACATTCTTTAGAATGCCTTCAGAAAGCTACCCCATCTCCCTCATCATTTGTGCACTAACACTAATGACAATATGAAGATTTGTATGTAACATTACTATAAATTACTGTGAATTTATTAATGTATTATTAATTGGTTTATACATTTGATTTTATCTATCACAAGTATCCCCACATTCCATAGACAAAATTTATCCTTTACTCATACCTGTTCAATCTGACTGCTGAGCTGGGATTCTTGTTAATAGAATTTCTAAGTAAAGCTGAAAGAATACCACTCCCCCCATCTCTGAATTCAACACTTGACATTAGCGTATCTAGAGACAGCATGGGACTGCTCCACTCACCTGAAAGTCCAACTATCAACACATAGTGAAAAAAAAAAACCAACCCAAAACCAAAAAAAACAACAAACTAGCATCACAGCTAACCAATCTGCATTCCAACAAACAATACGTTAAGCCATGTATGGATAAATCTACTGTAAGATTCATTTATTTTCAGATTCACCTCATCAATAGTTCTCATCATTCTACCTAATGCTGAATTAAAATAAGTAGACATCGAATACACAAATTCTATATGCATCACAATTCTTTCTCAAATACCTTAAGTAACTGATGCAAAGATCAGGTTTCAGGCTGCCACATAGTCACTCTTGGGTATATGCAAAGACTGCCCACTACTAAAAGCGTTTCTGTGTGACATCCCTAGAAGCTTGTTCCCCTTTACACTTACACCTCATGTGTCACCTTTCTCAAATCTCATCCCCATTCTCATTATACCTCCCACTCCTTCTTTATCTCCAGATTTAAGAAAAGCACTTCAGGCTTTTCTTTCTGCTCCTTTCATGGCATTTCTAGCCTGATAAACATGATGGTAGAGAGTATGCAAAACGTGGCTAACAAAAGACTCAAAGAGCTAACAATTCAACATCAAGGAAAAAAGTGAACAAAGCAAAAAGACGAAAGACAGGTAAGTTTCAGCAGTTTGGGAAGGGAGGCGGGCAAGCTCTGTCTTCTAAAACAAGGAACAGACACTACTCACAGAATACAGCTCCAAATTAAAGGCTGCTTTGAAGATGATCCAGAATGGTCAGAGATTATCAAAGCAAGAATTCAGAAAAGAAAAAAAGAAAAAAAACCAACAAAACACTTGGTGGACAGTGATATTAAACAAGGCATAAGATTAAACACACTTTTTAAAAAAGAGATGGAATTAATTTAACAAAGACAAAAATATAAAAAAGAAACCAAGAGAATCTTAGAAAGGTTTTAATCAGATTAGCAAGGCTGCTGTCATGGAATTCAGCATAACTCTGTTGGCTGTAACACTTTTGAAGATCAAATCACCGATTTAGACACGAAAATTTTTAGCAGTATTTCAGTGTTTTGGTGTGTTTTAAAAATCTCTAACTGCCACATCATTTGCAGCACATGCATTCCTAGGAAATATCTTGTCTAAGGAGCACGAAAGGCATTTAATTTTCCATACAGACTCTGGAGATGGGATTGCATGGCAAGGGGCCTATGTGAAATGTTTCAAGATTTGACAAAAAAAAAAGGTAGGTCTCATACTCCAATGAAGTTAACAGGAATCCTAACACTGATTTCAAAGTTGGACCAGGATCAGAAAACCCTGGGATATTTGTACTGCTCTGTGGTGGCAGGGGAAGGAATTTCCTGGCCTCAAAGGGTGATTACATTAATACCCTCTAGCTTATTGCTCAGTGGCTCCATTTTAGACAGATAGCATAAATCAAGGTGTTGCTCTTCCTCAGCTGAATTAATACCCTACCTCAAAATCTTGCAGTAGTCAAGTATAAACATCTAGTTGTTTGACATCTGCATTATCAAGACCTGTATTTCTATAAAAAAGCAGGTATTATCAGAGAGTTTAAACTACTCGGTAATTCCTGTGTAAAATTAGTACCAGCATAGGTAACCAACAGTATCTGTTTTCTTACCTTATTTTCTTCCAGTACAATATTTAACATTAGTCAAACTCAAGTTCTGAATGCAGTTCCAAAGGCACATAAATGTCAACATTTTGAAAAATTCCCCAAACTCTGATTAGCACCATAACCTACAAACTACTTACCACACACTTAAAATTAAGATTATCAATAAATCCAAGGGAATTAATTTACTGTCAACAGTAATTCACCTCTTCCAACTGATGTTTTCCACCATTGAAAACAAATACTAAACTACTATATTTCAGTACATAACTTGGATTGTGCTATAATTTCCCAAATTATTCCAGATGATTGCAAAATGTTTACTATACCATCTTAAACGCTGCATCCCTGTCCTGGGATTTTTGCAGTTTTCATCATAATAAGAGAATTTGCAGCAAACAGTAAAACGAACAGCAGTAACTTAACTACCGCTTTATGTTTTAAACCACAAGCATCAGTGTACGTGGATACAAATGGTTTATATTATTTATTAGGTAATGCACAATGTTTTCTGAGATAGTATAAATGGGTCTTGGCATTTTGCAGTCGATAACAGAAAATTAAGGTGCCAAAGTCAAGGAATAACCAGGAAAAAAAATAATAATCTCAGAAGTCTTAACCTAAGTTACACTCTACCTTTGCCTCAGGGCAACCTGTGTTCCAGTCCAAAGAACGGGCAAATTCTCGTTCCATTTACATCTGCCTACACGCTGCTAATTCCAGACTGCTATAAATTAAAAACCTTTTTTTAAATCAACTGCGTTTTCTTATGGCATACAGTGCCACAAAACCAGGCAATCATTCGCTAACCTAGCAACCAGTCTAGTTTCAAGGCTTTAAGTGTCAAAAATACCCTGTATACACCCATGTTCTTCCTCTTGCTACACAAATAACCCACGCCCCGTGCACCCACACTGCTGACGGGCCTGTGGGTTTTGTAGGTGAGGACTCAGAAGCCTCAGTTACGGGGACGGGCGGGGGAGAGAGGGCCTGCTCGTGACTTTAAGAATACAGCCATATTAAAAGCCTCCATTGTTGCTTAATACCGGTATTACACAAACCGAAAGGAGCACGCAGGCTTCAAACCGCCTTCAGGAAGAAGACCACAGACGGTGACCTTTAAACCAGAGCTCAAAGAAGAGCAGGCTCCAAACAAAGTTAGTGGAACCTGCCACTGAAGGTAACGCTCTACCATATCTCCACCCACCCCCCCATCACCACCTGCACCAGAAGTCTTGTCAACTTGCACCAGCCTGAAAACACAGCAGAGGTTCGGCTACCGTTCCGGAGCAGTGCGCGCCGTGGCCCACCGCCGAGCACAGCCCTGCCCTGCCCCGACCCACCCCCGGCCGAGCGGCGGTACCTCACGGCGCCGAACCTCCCCCCGCCGGCGCAGGCCGCGCGGGGACGGCCGCTCCCGGAACCGCCGCCCAAGGGGCACCCAGGCGGCGTTCGGCAGAGTCCACGCAGGCAACGACCGCAGGGGGGTCGCTACACCCCCTCCTCTCGGAGGGCCCCCTCTAAACCAGAGCTCGGCCGCGCGGAGGGGGCTGGCTGTTAAACGCCAGTGTTTTTATCTAGGTTTCAGCGGGCTGCCACTTTAAAAAAAAATAATTCTCTTCGCCCCTGCCTGAAATGAAAAAGGCGCTCACCTCCACGTCGGGGTATTTGGTAGTGCCAGGTGAGACTGCGGCTCCGGCAGCGCGGAAGGACCGTCAGGAACACTCACGGGAGGGGTTGGGCTGGGGGGGGGGGAAATGTTTTGATGTCTCGCCCTGTATCAGCCAGGCTCAACTCCTCACACCTTTGGCAAGCTTGAGGCATGATTTTTTTTTTCTCTTCCAAATCAGGTTTTGCCTTTCTAAGCCTCATCAAATTAAGCATCTCTTACAAAGAAGCGTTTCGTTCAAGCCACAAAACCAAATGTCAATTTAAATGAGAAAGCTGGAAGTTCATTAGATAATGTCCAATGAATGTAAAATCATATGTATGGTTGGGATTACTTCTATGTAAGGTTAGAATCCAGTCTATGGTCTCAAGTCAGTATTTATTAACAGAAGATTTCTGTTCCCTACTGTTGCCCAGGTGATGTCATTTTCTTACTAGATTGTTGGCTGTTTCTAAACAAAGGCTCTGATAAACCTCAAATATTGGAAAGGTAGGGATAAATAAACACTTCAATTGCCAAGAGAGGAACTGGGGGAAAAAAGCATACCAAAAGACTAAAAAATTAAAACATTGACCATTGCCCCAAAATTTTGAATATTAGCTGCGTTTGGAAAGAAAGCATGCCCTTACTTGTTAATAGCAATCACAGTATTTCCACTCTGACTGACTGAAAATAGTGGCTTGCAACAGGAATGGGAGCCGCTGATTTCAAATAAAATGCACACAGACTGCGTTCCCCCCATCACAGCTCCATCAGCATGGGTTGGTAGTTTATTGCTGTTAGACCCAGTTCAGCAGTATTTTGAGAGAGTAAAACAATTGGTTTTCCTCTTAATTAATACGCACTCAAGTCTGCAAATCCCATTAGCCTTTCATGGTTACTGCATAGGAGGTAAAAGTCAAGAAGATCCTGAGTAGGAAACATTCAACAGAGTAATTCACCAACAGTTTCCAAAGACAATTACGGCAAGCCTTAATTGTCTACAAAAAAAACTGTCTACAGCCCAGTGCAGTAGAAGCAAAAGGTTTTGTGCATTTTCTCCTAAATTGGATACATTAAAAAGTTGCAAATGAGTAATCCTTACATAGGATTGTTCTGAGAGGAGGCACACAGAAGAGATCAGTCACTGATGCTGCTCACAGGAGTCTGAGGTACAACCACCACGGTTCCCCTGTGAAAGCTCGCTCACGTACAAGAAGCAGCAGAGGCACAAAGATGACTGCAGCATCCGTACAGATGTACACATTTGCCAGAGGCCTCTGACTTTCAGAATTCAATAACTAGATCATGAACTCTTTGGACAGACCAAGAGTAGGGAAGGAAGGTTGATCTTAGCCACCAACCTCAAGCATTCCTCATTGCTATGAAAACAAAGATGGTTTTAAAATTTAAGCAAAACCTCAAAATCTATTATTTTACATTTTAAAATAGCTCAGATTTTGTCCTGTGCATATATAAAGGACCACTTCCCTAAAAAGAACTGTAGCCTTTGTTATTCAGGCCTTGGCAAAAGTTGGGACTGATTCTCACCAGATTCTCATTAATTTTCTGGATCATATGGGAAACCAAATGGCCCATTCTACTCAATTAATATGAACATGTTGCATAATCCATACAGCTAGAAATGAAACAACTAGTTCAGTTTCTTATCGGATATTCAGAAAATGCTGTGAAAACTATGTTGATCCCTTTCATCCAAGAACACTTCATGAGGTTTACCTACTTTCTTCACATCTGAAATAGTTTTTCAGATCAATATTAAGGGGCTGATGATTGCTTTAAAAATACAGATAGGTATAGCCGCTTGCTTGGAGAAATCCTGAATGGTGCCAGTTCTCATCATTCTGCTTTCGATCTCTAAAGTTTAGAGCTGCCATTCGGCTCTCTCTCCTAGTATCTGTACGTATACTCTGACCTTACGCTACTTCTAAAACTTTCCTTTTTGTGCATGTTTAAGTCTTTAGAGACTATTTCACACTCGTAGCATTCATGCAGATACTGAGCTATTCACACCCAAATTTTACAGGAATGCTTTGCAGTGCTAGAAGCAGATGTACTGGCCTGCTTCTTTAATCCATTTCACCTTGCATAATTTCCAGGCAATAACCTTATATTCTGAACTGAACCATGGGATATTTCAGTAATAAAACTGTCTGTGGTTATAAAGTATTTAAAGACATTTCAGTGTCACTTAACAAGGAAATATTTAGTCAATCTACTACTATTACAGTAATGCTTAAATTGCCATCTGGAAGACCCAGATTCAAAAATCAGTCTCTGGATCCCAGGCTCAGCTCACGAAGGCCGAATACATGGTAAAGAAGATGCAATTAGTCTCCAGGGAAAGGCTTCTGCAGGCTGTCATTGGCTATGCAGCATGCAGAACACTCACTCGTGTGGATAAAAATAACATATTGAAATGGCAGCTGCTCAGCAAAGGAAGAGGATTTGAGCAGGGATAAAAATATACCTTAAAAAGAAGGAAAATATGGTAAAATGCCTATCAAAAGCGTGAAAAGGTAATATTGAATGTACTGAATCAATGATACTTAAGATTCACCTTTGAACCTCAAGCAGGAAACACTATTTCATATAGCAAGACAACCTAAGAACATAATTATTACTGTCCTAAACAACTCCAAGGCTAGCACAGCCTAACCACCTCAGTCATGAAGTACACGTTGTGAATGGATTTTGTTAAATTTTGAAGAATTCCTAGTTACAATTTTATTACAGGATCCAAAACCTGCCACTCTAAACATACCATTTAAAGACAGAAATTATTTCCAAGAGACAGCGGGTTCCAAACTGTGACTGGTATCAATTATCATGTCCATACTCTTTAAGTTGTTTTGAAAGTATATTTTAACATAAGTACCTCCTTCTCTTGACGTCCATTACAGTATGAAAGGGGGTGGTGTGAGTGTTACATACTGAACTCATTGAGTCAATATTAAAGTCTCTCAAAGACTCACAAGATAGCAGTGAGACCTATTAGATCATCTAAATTATTTCCATGCCGTTCTGAGATTGCTCTCTACAGTATGTTTTATTAGTGTCTTGCCCAGGCTATTTTTAAAGTCTCAAACCCAGAAGCTTTTCCTTTCTGAGAGTATCCAACTTTAGTTTAAAAGGACTGTATGCACTGATTAACCCATTTAAAATGCAAAATGAAAAACTTCTTATGGATCTGCTTATTTAACTGCAGGTGTTTGAAATGGCAAGGAAGATTTGAACTGACAAATCTAATTTGTCAAATTTTAAGATTTCTAGATCCAAAGTTTTTAAAGATTCCTTTCAATCAGTTTAAATAAAGCTAAGGCAAGAAGAGAAAAGTGAAAACAGGAGACAGACTCTGTGTTAAGAAATAATCACACACCAACTCATACAGATGGAAACAAAACCACAACAGGCTTGTAATCACGAGCCCTTCTTCAGACTTCACTTGAAATATGTTTTGTACCAGCAAGTTACAAATTTTTCCAGCTGTATCAGTTGGTTTAACTAAAGGTATTTCCTCTCCTTACAAATCCCGCCCTACTTAACAGACTATCACTGCAGCTTTACCACAACATGGTAGATGATAGTTTGAATAAAGATCCATTCCTCAGTATATTACAGCAACTAAGTTACTGTATGCTACGCCAGACAAGCAGCAGTCAATTCAGTGTGATGCATATTTCACTATAAGCAAACAATGTTTTTGCTGAGGAAATCCTTGAAAAATGAGACTTCATAATGAAGTATTTCACATAGGATCATTTAAATTTTTCATCTCAGTTTTGAGGCTTTTTGTTTACGGTTTTATAACTATTAACCATGAAACAGAAAATTTATAAAAATCTTAAGAAGTAATTCCCAGAACAATGCTTGATTGATATTACTGTGTTTTGATCAGTATGATACAACACACACAAAAATTTTAGACAAACCATAGATGACTCTGCAGAGAGGGGATTAACAGTCAAGCTCAAGCGGGAATTAACGTGTATCAGAACTATACATATTCTTTGCTGACACACTTATTCTATCATTCTTAAAACATGCTAAGCACTCAAAAAAACCCAAACATTTCAATCTCAAAGAATCTTTTCAAAGCATTTAAACTAAAAATCATACCACTGTTACAGCAGTACCCTTGTTTAGTTGCTGAATATAAATACATATGAACCTGAATTTGTTAATTTCAAACATAAAGAGAAATTTTATTTGTTCTACAGCCATGTCACCTTGGGTTGTTATCTTGCCAGATTTCAGCAGCTAAAACCTGGGTTAGGCCTGCCTGACAGTTGAATAGAAGGTCTCAGGGCAAATCCCTGGTGCTGCAGTCAAGGAAGGGCACCTGATTCTTGGCTCAGTACACAATGCTGGGGGCATAGGATGTTGCCAGACAGCATAAAAAACCAAACAAATGAAAGCTATTACTACTTGTCATTAATAAAAGCCTGGCCTCCACTACATAAGGGGGGAATGCGTTTTGGGGGTTTAATTCATTTGGTATTACTTTTATCTACATCAAGCTCCCTTGTAATTTCAATAGGAAAGTGTATTTCTTAGTGTTTCTCACTACCCTGAATTGCTGCACAGTACTGGGGATGTGAAACGCAAGCTGCATTTCAGACCACAGTGAATGCAACAAATTCAAGTTACTGCCAGTTTATCAAAGGTTGGTCTTCTGAGCAAGAATCACTATGAAAACAAGCCAAATTTCATTAACACCACAAGCCTTGATATCGAAAGAAATTCACTTTCAGAAACCACAAATGCAGGGGTTTTTTTTTTAGTGGTCTCATGACTGGTAACAAAACTGAATGCTTAGATAATGAGCATAAGTAAGAGCTGAACTACTTTTACTTACACAAGTAACCATCGAACTGAAATAGATTACTCATTATACAGAACAATAATAAGAAACTAGACATCTGAATTGTATACCATAAGCCGTTTCTATTCAGGTTTAGATAAAATATGTAGACAATGCTTTGGATATTTTCTAAGTTGAGGTGTTTTCAAAGAAAGATCACCTTTGGGGGAAAAAAAAAAAAAGGATAAATCCTAACTGCAAGTCAGTCCAACCCCCTTTTCCTTTCCTAATGGTACAAAGAATTCTGCAGTTCAAGGCAGCAACAAAAAGAGAGGTAAAGAACTAAAAAAAATTATGATTAAATACTCAGTGTTCTTCTCAAAATGACACAGTTAAACCTCATTCTTCCCCAAGACAGAAAGAACTGTGACTTCAGCAGTAAAACACTATTAAGCAAAACGTTACGTCTCACTGAGCTCCACAAGATTCCTGAAGTTGATCATTTTTACAGGCTACACACATTGTATCTATTAAAAACAACACTGGCAACTTACACAAAAGATCAGCTTATGTTTGTGTTTCACATTGTTTTGTATAAAGTTGAAACACTCTCAAGTGCTCATGTGTTCCAATAGCTTCATCTAGAGACAACTGAAAAAAAGGAGGCCTTCCTGAGCTGACTGACATGCATTAGGTGCACAATGTAACTTTACTTTTCCTAACCCAAACTGAAGTTTCTTATTCTAAGTAAGCATGTCTTCCCAATTATTTACTGCAGGAAATGGTCTCTTTCTAAATTTACCTTTCAGTGAATCATTTTCAGCTCTCATTATGTCAATTAGCGAGTTCTCCAGTGAATGCATGTCAAAAGTCCTTGTGCGATCCTGCAAGCAAATACAAACAAAGCCCGTTTAGGCAACACACAGTGTTAAACAAGACCATCTGAAACATAAAAACTTCAGTTTTATTCTACATTACTACAGCAGAATTAAGCAAAAACACATACACCACTAAAGTCAGTCTGATATGGGAATATTAAAACCCAGAATATTCTTAAATATGAATCTGATCTATAGTTATCATAACCAATCATTTAAGAAACCCAATTCAATATTTAGTTTGTATTCCACGCTATACAGTTAAACTTTGTTAAAAATAATTTCACAGTTAGGAAGTAAAGATCACATCCTGGGAGACAGAATTGCAAGAAGAAATCATAAAATAGGTATTTCAGCCTGAATTTAAGACAATCTAATTCCAGAAACATATAGAATTTCCTTCACCTTAACTACTGCCCCCAACAACTTAAATAATCTAATTCTGCACAGTCAGTTCAAATTCTACATAACTATAAAGTATTCCATACAAGTGGTAGTGTTCCAAATAGTCTGGTTTACTAGGTGACAACCTAGCTCTGATTTTTAATTCTGACTTCTCAAGATTGCTATTGCAGGCATTACTAGAATTGAAGGAGGACTCAACAAATGGGAGGCAAGATGTCTCATGTACCTTACTGTTTCATTATCTCAAGCCATTTGAAGTATACTTACCAAATATTTCTCCTTCATATTAACCAAAACCATAATTTAAAACGTGTACGGTTCAGACTTTCCCAACTAAACCAATAAATTCCATGTCATACAAATCTGATGCCTCATTAGCATAAGACAACATAAAATGTCCTGGCACTGCATTATTTTAATTAGCAAATTGAAAATAGCTCAAAATTATATGTAAACTTTGAAGTCTTTACAGTATCATAAAAGGTCACTAATGGAGGCAAAAAAATCACTCTCATTCCCAAAACTATTCACCTATCCATGCTATCTGTGTATTTATACATTTTGACATTTGTAGAAACACCTCAATAGAATTTTATACAATTATATTAATCCACCTTGAATTTAATTTTTCTGTGTTCAAAAAGAACTTTAACATCAGTTCTAAAGATTTTATTTCATTCATGTTCTAAGAGATTCACCTCTGAACTCACATCAAGCACAGAAAGCATCTGTTCAAATAAGAAAGCAAAATGTGAGCAATTCAAGAGAGACATTTGTTCTAAACTGCTTCTCTACAACTATTGTTATTATAACAGTGAATATATATTTTTTGTCCCCAACTCTAGCTGTGAAGCTGAAATTTCTCCAAAGCACACAGATCTAGCTTTGATAAGTTTTAAAACCAGTGGTAAAGTAAAAAACAGTATTGCACAAAGACTGTTGTGTATCAAGTTATAATGTCCTTTACTTCCAGTGATGAAATGCTAAAGCAGTATTGATTGCAGTGTTGCAAGAGGCATTCTTTGTATTAGACAATGATCAGTCATCTTGGACTTTAAACACCTAATGCTGTTTTAAGAGCAGGAATCCACTAGCTCCTAGAATCCTGATCCATTTCCAAGTTTATAAGTTACATTCTGACCACTACAAAATACTATTTTTCAATGAAATATTCTGGTATTTTTCCTCTCCTCAGAAGTTTATTACTGACACAGAGCAGGTGAAGTATTTCTACCTGGATGTGCTGCATTTCAAGTACCATTAGAAAGATCAGAGTTTGGAACCATTTGCTTTATTAGTCTAGCCCAATATCAAATTTGCTATAAAAAGCATGGCGCTGCCCTGTCTCTCCACAGTATTTATTTCCTTGGTTATTTATATTACAAGGTTATTGAGGCACCTTAGAGAAACTATCACGAGCATTTAAATTCTTTGTTTTCCTTTCACACACTTCTGACTGGTTTCTTCCTTTCTTAGTAGTATTTAGTTTATTGTTTGGGTTTCTACATTACTAGTTCATAACTATTTCAAACTAGTTAAACTAAAATACCTTAGCAGGATTGAGTAAAAGTCCTTGGATCTGCATCGTGGACCCATTAGGATCCAACAGCTGTGTAACTCAGGAAGGGATGCCAGAAGACAATCTACATTTTCAGCAGTCCTCACAACATGACAAAAACAGCCTAAAATACAGGTGGAGCATTTTCTGAAAACCTGACAACCCTCAGTAGCTACTCCTTCTTTCATTCTGGCTTTCATAGTGTATTGTGTTTCTCTGCATGGAATTAACCTCAAGTCCAACCCATGAACAGCTACAAAATTCTTATTTCACAAAGTGTAGAACCTCAGTAGTTCCAAATCTTTGTTGAATTTGTGGCACTTAAGCTTTCAGTTGTCTGGGTGACATGAAGGAAGAAACCCAGGCTGAGTAATTTCTAGTTTATTGCGCTATGTATGAGCTGGAGTACGTGAGCCCAAAGATAGTCTCTTGTCTCTCAAATATCTGTGTTACATTGGGTTGAGCTATAGTAAGGAACAGAGGGGTTTGCTGCAATGCTAAGTTTTTAATGTTGAGAACAGAAAATTTAAACATTTGAGAAAAAAAATGGAATTGAACTGGTTAGCTGAGGGGGACACCACCTTCTCCAATAGAAGCTTTTTGTGGTGAGGAGTTTATAGTTTTCCCCTTCTGAGTGAACCAGCTAGCTGTCACTTTTGTAGTATAAGGTCCATAAGCTTCTAATCATACTGCAAAAACTTTAAAACACAACCCTGCGCACCGATACAAAAGACTAACTGGTCATATTCCTACCCGCAGCTATTAGCAATCACATAAAAAGGAAGACTGGCTAAAATGTGGCCCACATTCATACTCACGCTCTCCAGTGGTTCCAGTAACTTGTCATAGCAATGAAGAAGACTGACATAGGCTACAGCACCCTCAAAATGCAGATATGTTACTATCTATTTCTTGCCTCTCTTTCCAACAAAAGGTCTCTGTGCTTACAGGCTATCTAATCATCATTGCCAATTTGTGGTGCTGAATTGCCCCAGCCTCAACACCCTTGGGAAGATCAGTCTTATTTGTGGGTTGTTTGAAACAGTTTGCTCCTCCATATCTCTGCTTATCAATTAGAAGATAACAAACCATGTTAAGCACAACACTAAGAGTCACTACTATTGTTACACTGAATTTGGATATATTCCTGAAATTAATGCAGCAGTCCACCTCTCTGGAAATGCAGAATAATTCAAGAACTTGCCATATAAGTAAACCTGTATACATCTATCCAATGAAAAGATATCAGTCATGTACATCCTAAATGAAGACCAGCCAAAATGCCATGCTCAACTGGTTCAGAGGTTTGCACAGTGCTTATTATAAAAGAACTCCACTAATTTAGTTGACTACTTGTCCTGATACTGAAAGGGTCGACACTACTACAGAAAGTCACCACTGGCAGTTTTTTAGAATTTTTATACAATTTAAAGGCCTTTTATAGTGAGACTGCTTTGAAAACAGTAGCACAAATTTTGCCAGTCTTAACTTCCAAGATGGCCAGCACATTTTATCAGAAACACATATTATACCTGAAATACATATATGTATTATATACCTAACATAAAAATAAAGACTGATGACAGGTTAGTGGTAGTGGCCATATCGCTGAAGAAATATGTAACTATACATTTAATTCCGTAACACCGAAAAAGCTGTAACAGTCAAGATATTGATGATTAACTGGTAACAAAGTGTGAGCTATTCTCAGATACATGTTAGTTATGAGTTATAAAGCACATAAGCCACACCATACTTAGGAAAAAAGTGATGTTTTCTTCAAAAGACTTCATGTAGAGTGAATTAATAAAAATGCGGTGTTTTTAATGGATCAATTCACAAAGTCACAGTGCCTTCCATGGAGCTGCATTGCTTACTGTATACGTTTTTATTTATTTATAAAGAAAAAATATAGGGGTAATGACTACCCTGGAATAAAGCAGAGTATGTACACTTCAGTAACAAAATAAGTTAACTACAGCCTGATACTATTTACCCAGGTTGATCACAAGAACTTGGCTTTACACAAGTTTGTTTAGGGCATCTAAAATTTTGCTTTATCAGAGGGCTCAAAGGGCACACACATATTTATCCTTAGGAAACAGACCTGAAGCAGAAAGACATCAGGTCGACCACAAGGCCATTAAAAATAAATAAATAAATAAATAAATAAATAAAAAATCAACCGGCAGTCTTAATACCTCACTATGTCTAAAATGTCAGCCAACATTTCAAAAGACATTCATTAAATATAATTTTGAATAAGCAGTATTGTTTTCACAATACTGTACAAGAGGTGACAGCTAGAAGATATGGTTAAGAGAGAGCTATCAAGACTGTAAATAGTCTACAATAGCAAACACAACAGTTTTGAACTATACACTGACCAGCTCTGTCTACAGAAAAATAAAATTATTCTGATTCTCGTACTATCTAGAAATCATTTGTAAGTATGTAGAGTGCTCATAATAATGTAATCTCATTGTTAAAGCATAGAGAGTAGAACTCAGGACTTCAAGTCACAACTTTGTCATTGGATTCATACAGCATGGGCAAACCACTTCACCTCTGTGACTACAGTCGTTTCCCCACTAGCACCCAGACAGTTTATGTTTAGAAGTCTTGTAAAAAATGGAGCCACCTGTAAACAGGAAATCACTAAATTCTAATTCCTATTCCAATTTTATTTTTCAAAGCCCAAAGACATTTCATTCCAAAAAGAAAGTCACTTGGTACTAAGCATGTATGATATATACTATGACATCCTCCTATGCAAAAGAAATTAAGCATGAATTTTTCATGCACAGGAAGATTATACTTTACACTTAAAAATCCCATACATAAATTCTCTTGCACATCAGAAAAATGTACACCTAACTTAACTATTGAAGTGTAGATTCATTACATTTAATCACAGCATTATCATCACCTGAAAAATTAAGATTCCAGAACCTGACAGTTTCTATTCAGTGCTTCCCACGATGGGCCTCTCAATGCTAAAAATCCAAACTGTACAAAAAGTAAAGCCTGGCAAAGTACAAGCGCTTGCTGGTAGCTAAGGCTGTGCCTAATCTTATAAAATACGATTCTGAAGAGCGAGGCATTAATAATAATGCAAAGTATGCCATTGTGTTAAGCAATTTATTGAAGGTGATTAAGCAGTATTTATGGAGTACGTGTAGTTGTAAAACTGGGGCTCATTTTACATATTTAAATCTTTGTCAAACCAGAATACTTGTGAAAATTAGAAAACTCAAAATTACATTTGTTACCCTCATTATAGCACAGGAAACCTGAAACTTTCTGAAAGCTTGTACGTATTTCCCACAATCCAAAGGCCTTGTGTCTCAGGCAAAGTAAGTGTGTAGGGAGAGGTAGTATTGTAGGTACTAAAACTTCCACATTTTTCTTTTAATTGCAAAGCATATTTGGACTTGATTATGCTTCTGGGTAAGCTTCTCCTCCTTCCCATCACCCTGCAAATGCTGTATTCCAGCTCCCAGTCCAGAATTCAGTGAATTAAAGGCTTTGAATAAACAGGTTTTTCCTGAAAGGATGTTGCTGTATGCTGCCCTGATCATCTTTTATAGCTTCACCAGGGAACAATAAGAAAAGGCTGGAAAAGTTAAGTGACGCATAACATAGGAGTTTTTTTGGGAGGGAGCACTTCTGGCTTAGTCAAACTTGAACTTTTTTTTTTTTTTTTTTTAAGTGTTAGAAATTACAGACCTTTATAAGAATTTCCAGTAACTTGTCTGATTCTATTTTAGCTACATATTAAGGTTTTTTTATGTATCTTCCAGAAATTATTTTCCACAATATCTTGTGTTCTCAGTCTTTATGCTGGGCTGCTAAGTATGCAATTTTCAAAGCAAAATGCTTAATAAGAGTACTCCTTTTAATCTTAGGAAAATACAAACATAATTCAAATAGCTTCTAACAAAAGCTCTCTTTAAAAAGAAACCCTGAGGTCAAAAACGCACAGGAGGGCCAAAGCCGAAGTATTAACGTCAGTAGTAAGTTTATAAAACAAGAACAGTGTTAACTTCCACAGTACTTAACTTGTGCGTGTCATACCACATTAGAGTGCTTCTAATTCCACAGATCAGTAGCTGTGGGGAACTGCATACAAAACACTAATTACTACACAGCTGATGTAGTTACAGAAAAATGGGTGAACAGACATTTAAAAATCCAACTTCAAGTATTTATTCTATTTTAAAATGATAGCTTGAAATTTCTTGGAATAATTGCTGTTGCTAGAATAAAAATAAAATTCTGCAAAACAAGTAGCCTCATTTTATGCAACCAGCCATCATGATTTATGAAAAGGTTCCTCAAAAACAAAGGACAAATGTTAAAATAAAGAGGCATGGTAAAGAAATTTATTTGCAAAATTCCTTCAAGAGGAAAGATTGGCATGTGCATTCAAGAGGTTGTTTTTTAATTCCAGTTCTCCATGAATTTGTTTAACGCACGTATTAAATCAACACATTTCTATGAGCAAACAAATCATGACGTATAGCTCAGAATTAAAACACATTCTGTAATCACGTATGTGTTTTCCCAAACATTCCATATCTTCCCAGGGGAAGAGAAAGTCTCTCTGGCACAGACCCTCAATGGATTTGGAAGGGGTTATATACCTGGAAACTAGCCACTGTAGAAGAAAGGAAAAAACATTTTGAACAAGTGGATATAATGAACTGCTCTCATGTACAAAATTCTTTGAAACGGGCAGTTATTTTCAAGCCTGATTCCAGGAAGAAACACAAATTATTTTTAAGCATTTTTACAGAAAGCTGAACACTATTGCTTAACTTGCTTGTGCCTTCAAAGACCAATTTAAAAAACATCATCATACATTTGAAGATGAGATCTGGAAACCTGGAAATGCCTATCAAAGCAAGATTTATGCATTGCATAACAGGCAGGATGTTCCACTCTCATGAGGAAGTGCAAGTACATAGCAAAAGGAAAGCCAAAACAATCTTGAAGGCAATGCTGCAATAAAATGCAATTACTGAAAAATTAGTTTGTCAGTGCTGCTGGGAGAGAAGTAGAGAGAATTACTTAAAAAAAATCAGTAACTTTGTAAGATGCAGTAGTCACAGTCAAAGCATTTTCATTTATTAATTCTCAGGGAAGGCTGTTATATCCAAGAGACTCAATTTTTTAAAAAATTTTTTTTTTAAATTCAGGAACCATTTTTTCATTTGGAGACCATTTCCTTTTCAAATGAACGCACAAAGAACAATGGTTTTTCTCTTTTCAAACGATCTTTGAAGGGGGAAGCCTGCCCAGTGGCTAAAGCACAATATCAAAACTTAATTTCATTAACAG
Organism: Haliaeetus albicilla; assembly: GCF_947461875.1. Lineage (NCBI taxonomy): Eukaryota > Metazoa > Chordata > Aves > Accipitriformes > Accipitridae > Haliaeetus > Haliaeetus albicilla. The sequence goes on along the minus strand of NC_091509.1, from coordinate 11,659,679 downwards.
ATCTGGTAACAGTCTTCTCCGACCTTGCTTCCAGTTCCATCTCTGCAACAAAAGGTTCCTACAGACATGCTACTTCTGAAATGTTATGAGACAGAATTCCAAATCAAAACCACTTAGAACAAAAAGCACAATGTTTTGCATGCAGCTCTCAATACCAAGCAAGCAATCATCAAATTGCAAGATTATCAGACAGATCACAGCAGTATTTTCCTTTCATCTGCACCATTTGGAATGCCCACTTCATCACAAGCATCTAAGGGCCATGGGCAGAAATATTTGAAGTCAGCAGTAGCTCGCATTAGTGGCTTATAAGGGACATTATGCAATGTTGTCCTCTCCGAAGAGGAAACGAGCATTTACACTTGGTTACCCTAAGATTTCCATCAAAACATAGACTTCTGTGTTTCACCAAGCTTTGGAGTAGAGACAACCTTTGAGAAAAAAGAAAGTGACCTCCAAATATTTGCAACTGCTTGTTTACATCTTGCCTTCTAAAGAAACTAATTTTCACTAGATTGCAGCAACACTTCTTAATGATTTAAGCACCAAAACATAAATATTAAATGAAAGGGATAGTTGTATCAAATTACTCCATTATGTTGCTGCCGCAAAGACAGCTTTCAATTATTTCCTAAACAGGAATCTAAGAAGATTCCAGTAACAAAATAGCCTTGTCCAGTACACGATTGCATCATCAAGCATACTTCATATATATATGCATGAACACAATAAGCAAAACTCCTTATTTCTGCTTTGTCAGGCATACAATCAGCATAGTCAAGAAAAAATAAAAAGACATCAAAGGTCAAATTTTACATCATTTGTTTCCAGCCATTCAAAAATTCAGTGTGCTTTCAACACACAAATGACGAAGTGGCCAAAGGAGCTAACGATTTTATACAAAAAAAAGTTACAAAAAGCAGTTGTCCAAGATGGCTTCAAAATTAATCAGCATCTTTCTAGGTCTGCAGTGCTGAAGTCCTGTTTTGCTGCCCTGCCCTTTTCTTCACAGAAGTGATAGTAACAGACTGGAAAGCACTTCACTCCAACACTTTCCTTTTCTTGGCATGAAGGAGTGTCAGACTTGGTCTTGACATGTACAGCTTCACCTTAGTGTTTATGTAAACAGATACCAACATGCTACACAAAAATTATTTCTTTACCATGATCAAAATACGTGTGTCTGATTATTTTATGTTTGGAACACAACCCAGAAGTCAAGGTTGACTTTGCCAATTTCCTGAAATTTCCTTGATGTCAAACCAAGCACATTTCTATCACTGTGTATATATTTGGGCCTTATACACAGCAGCAAGGACACACTTGATCTCATTCTGTCACTCCGAACATCAGCTATGTGTCAGGGTACAGAATGAATTAAACTGCGAGCCAAGTCTTGCTGCAGTGAGGCTGAAAAAAGACCGACTCCAGCTGTGTCCCTTTTTCTAATGGTTTCAGTGTATAAATTTGGTATGCTGGACACAGGTTCATTATATTAATTACAAATCCTGACATTAAAATCAATTATTACTATGCATTCTAAATTTACAAGGGCTCTACCTGATATTGAACCAGCTAGTAGCTCTGCAGTAGAAAAAAGGTCTCTAATGGAAAGTTATTGCCAGCAGCTGCTCTGTTGTCAGAAGGCTACATAGGCAGGCCCTGCAAACCAAACAGAAACTGAACAGTTTACGAAGAACTGAACTGTTCCTGTGTCTGAATCCACAAAGTCATTATTAAATATATTTCTGTTTCTTTAGGGTGGTTTATAACATGAGACATATTGCATAGTTTTTATCTACAGATCTTTCAAATTATTTTAAAGTAGGTCACCCTGGTTCTTACAGCAGGGCTAGAAATACTGCAATCATTTTGAAATTTTTACTTTTGCCCTCATTTGAAGATCCTGAAAAACAACCCTTTACATGTAAAAGAACTCTTGGGTTTTTGGGTTCACCCTAAAGGAGTTTACAAAAGGCACACACACATAAAAGCTAGATTTAACTAGTGCTCAGATGAAGAGTACTTCTGTTTTAATTTTTACTGCAAATTACGTCCAACATACAGTTCTTTTCAAATCCATGAAAAGTCAGCCTAGAAGGAGAGGTTGAACTGCCAGACAACCTGCCTCCTGCCAGGATAAGGCGATAATAAAATATAGGAGACCACCAACTGACACTCATCCAGATCTATTTTTGGTGATGATTTAATGGCCTGTAACCAAAATTTGCTGTCATTACTCAGGAAAGCAAACTGCACTGATTACCATCATGTGAAAAAAAAAAAATCAAAGTTTCAAAAAAAAAAAATGCTACAATTATGTTGCACTACAAGTCTGTATGATACTGTAGAACAAAATACAATCACTTAATACTTTTTTCTCAGATGCGGTACATTCTTGAATACTTTAGAAGGCCTCAGGTCTTTCATACTTCCATCAGGCAGCACTTTTTTCCTTACTCATTTTTGTAGATATACTTGCTACTTGTAACTAAATTTGTTCATCAGCTATTTCTGAATGCGTGTAAGTATTAAGCTGAAGGAAACTGGCCAGTACAGATGTCTGATGGGCAACAGATATTTATATGGCCACCACTATTAAAAAAAAAAAAAACCAACCCACAACATGATTCACAGGTCAGAGCATAATTCACACTATGACATTTCAAGTTAGCCATATATATTTTTTTTTTAGTTGCAAGCACAGAAGTCTCACAATCAGACTGTACTGTTCAAACACCCGACCCTTTCTAGAGCATTTTAATGCACTTACGTGCTATTTTTCTTACGGATATAACAGAGTATGCTCACCTGGAAAGGAAAAATGTTGTCAGCTCTATTCAAACTGTCTTCCATCCACGACTTTGGAGCAAAGGCTGAGCTGGGTCGAGCATATTTCTGCAACTGGATATGATTACTTGCAAAATTCTTCTTTAAGGGCGAGATGGAGTTCAAGGGTGTTATCCCTCCGTTCAGTCCCCTGCGGTGGTCTCGACCTTGGGACCCACCCCACCCACCATATCCACCGCCACCAGGGCTCCATGAAGATGGTGTAGGCGATGGACTTTGGTAGCTGCTCCATGGAGAAGGTGGCTTGTTAAGATTATTAGCCAAATGAGGCAATTGATTAAAAGCAGCATTTCTATGTGTGAATGGAGGTGGATGAGGACTTGCAGGAGACCTCCTCTGTTGCTGATGCTGATTGTGATGATGCTGAAAATGGGGGTGATGAGGGTGGTGTTGAGAGAGGGGTCCAATTTGGGGGGAAAAGCTACCACCAAAGCCAGGGCTGACGTGATGTGGAAAATTCTGAAACAGCAGAGCACCATTATTAGCTGAAGCAGTAGGAACCCCTCCCTGGTGAAAAAAACTTGCATCTTCATTGATTATTGTAGAAGAAGAAGGAGCTATAGCTGCAGACCAGTTACTAAAACCAGTCAGAGAAGATGCAGTGGATGTCAAGGGCTGCGTCGAAGTACCTAGCCCCGAAGCCTCTTGATAATCAAATCCTGTTAACACCGGCGATTCTATTCTTATTTTCTCCTTTCCATTGCCGTTCTCTGAAGAATTATCACCCTGATTTTCTTCAGTTTTAGCTTTCTCGGGTTCAGAGAGCATGCCTGCTTCCTGACTTTGACCAGGGGAAAGCTGCTGTTTTTCTAGGGACTCTTGCTTTTCCTGTTGCTGAGTTTTAGATTTTTCTGACCCCAGAATCTCATCCTGAATATTATGGGCAGCTGGAGCAGGAAAGAGCCAAGCTGACCCAGCACTACTGCCATTGGCAGCTGTGTTATTATTTATAAAAGCAGCAGGGCTAGGGGTTGCATTTTGATGATGGTGTGGAGGCTGCAGATGTGGATGAAATCTGACTGGAAAAGCTGACTTATTTCCAGTGTTGTTTTGCACTAACACTCCAAACCCGTAATCCCCCATTTATTATATTTAGGGTTGGAATCCTCCCTGTAAGAACAAGTTTATGTTTAGTGTTTACCTCGTCCTCTTCTGAGGCAAGATTAGTAAGTATCCTGGTTTTAGCTAGATATTCCAGTTTCTCCCTCCACACTATTTATTTCAGATTTGGATAAAGACGTTTGTTTTTTGCAAAAGATAGATCTCTTCAACTCTTTAAACGTGTCAATTTGTGTCCGCTTCCTTCCTTTGGCCAGGAGGAAAGGAAAAATAAATCTTTGGTTCACAAAATAAGGTTTCCTTTTTCTAAAGGAAATGCACAGCAATGAGAGAAAAAGCTTCTGGGGAATAAGGATAAAGAGATTCTAACTATCCTGTTTTTTTCCTCCTCAGCAGCCTTGACTTGCCCATAAATGAGTTAGGAGGGAAGAAAAAAAAAAAAAAATACAATGACGTCTGGTCCCCCGACCCCTTGGCAGCAAAAAATAGATTTAAATCTGGAATAATTTAATACATCTCTATAATCTAATATATATTTGTGTCCTGTTCAAAAAGAGTCTTTGCTGTGGGTAAGGGAAAAATTTACCTCAGGATCTCAGCATTCAGAAGAGTGAAAAGGGGGAGTGAGTTGCAGAAGAGGCTTTTTCCCGTGCTGCTGGGTTTAACCTATTATATTTAGTAATAATATACACTCTGTGCGTGCGTGTATGTGTGTATGCGTGTATGTGGTTGTTTAAAGGGGTAAGATCTTATCTCAGGAAATTAGTATTCTATGTGTGTTGGGTGGGGAGTGAGTTGTGCAGGAGAAGGGTGGATTCTTGATGCTGCTCCTTTTGGGCTGGGTTTCTGAGCTCGCCAGACTCGCTTCGCATTTACGATCCAATATTTGCGTGTCCTTCATACGAGTCCTGGCTGTCCGAAGAGGAAGATTTTCATCTCAGGAATCAGCATTCAGCGTTCGGGAAAAGGGAAGGGAGGGGACAGCGAGTTGTGCAGGAGGAAGGGGAAGGAGATTTTCTTGCTCTCACTGCTGCTGGGAGGGTGCTTTCTGATGCGGGGCTCGCCTCCTTCCACCCAGATACGCGGGTTCCCTGCAGCCGAGCGAGCCCCCGGCTGGAAGGCCGCCTCTGGACGTGCCCGTCCGTGGTTCTCCTCCTCAGGGACTCGGCATCCAGCGGGGCAGGGGCGGGCGGCGCGGGCAGGCTCGGCTCGCCAGGCCCCGGGTCTCTGTGGGGTGCCCCCCGCGGTGTCCCCCCTCCCTCGCAAGACTCCTGGTGTCGGGGAAGGCAGGAGGGATTTTTTTTTTTTTTTTTTTTTTTTTTTTTTACCTCAGGAGAGGAGCTGCCTCCGGCAGGGAGGGGAAGGTGCAGGCGGCGGGGGGCCGGGCTCCTCTCTCCCCCATGGAAGGTGTTTAACCGGTTCTCCCAAATCGCCCGGAGATTACGGGACAGGGTCTCGGCCGCTGGGCGCAGCGGAGGGGGGGCCCGGCGGACTAACCGGGGCGCGGGGTCCGGCGGCGGCGGCGGCTCCTCGGAGCAGTCCTTCCCCTGCTGCGCGTCTTCTGGGCTCCAGGCGGGCTTCCTTCCCCCTCATGTAAACCGGCCGGGCACCGGGAGGGTCGCCGCGGGGGACGCTGCTGCCGGGAGGTGGAAGGGGGCGGGGGAGGCTCCGCGGGCGAGAGCGAGACGGGGGGGAGGGCTGCCGCCACACCGGCTCCGGGGAGTCGGGAGGCGCTTCGGTAGCCGGCGAGCCTGGCCGCGACGAGTCCTCCGCGCGGAGCCTCCTCCTCCTCGGCCGCCGCCGCTGCTGCTGCTGCTGCCGCCGCCTTGTTTTGCTTCTTTTTTTTTTTTTTTTCCTGTCTCCTTCCCCTCCCCCCACCCCCCCAGCGGCCGCCGCTTCCTGCCTCGGTGCCGCAGCCGGTGCCTCCCTCCTCCCCACCCGGCCGCTGCCGAGCCCCGTCTCCTCAGGACCGAGCTGCCGCACGAAATGACAACCAGCTGGAGGAGGCAGCGCGGCACTTCCGGTTCGGCGCCGGGCGCGCCCCCGCCCCGCCCCCCGGGCCCGGCTCCCCGGGCGGAGGCCCCGCCCCGCCTCGCCCCGCCCCCCGCCGCCGGCCGCTTGGCGCCGCCATCTTTGATAAGGGCAGGGACCCCCCCCCCCCCCCCCCCGGCTGCGGCGGCCATCTTTGGTTCGGGCACGTCGGCCGCAGCTTGGTGGCCATCCTAAGTATGGGCAAAAGGTCAGGTGGATGCCGGCGGGGCGACCATCTTGGACTGAGGAGCGGCGGTTCCCGCCGCGAGCGGCCATCTTTGTGGAGGGCAGGTGGTCGTCCTCGGCGCAGGGCCGGGCCCTGAGGGGCCGGGCTGGGTGCGGGCAGCCCAAGCCGGTGGGCTGTAACGTTCCCGGCTGTAACGTCAGGGCTAATATCTAAACGTCAAATTGTAACGTCAGGGCTAATATCTAAACGTCAAATCCCACCCGGAACGCTGCCTGTTTGTAACGGCCTCTGGCACCCAAGGGCCGAGGCCCCTCGAGTGAACCTTGCTCTCCCTAAACGGTGCAGGCCTGTGGAGCCACCTCGCTCATGAAATGGAAAAGTCAGCAAAATAACGCAACAAAATGTTCGGAGGGGAACTTACCTGGAGAGAATACCACAATAACTGACTTCCAGCTTTTTAGCTCTTGAAACATGGAACCCGGATACAATGGCAGAGAGTCGTATTAAAAATCTGTGAAAAACTTCAGGAGTTTTCCTAGATTGTCTATCCGAAAGTCTTTTCAAACTCCAACTCACTTAGGTATTTTAAAGGCTTTCCCAAATAACTTGGGTTACATTGGTTTTTAAAAAGGCAAAAAACTAATCAGTGAAAGATACAGATAGAAGCGAATAAATGGGCAGTAAATTTGGAGTTACTCAGGGATGGTTTTTACAGCCAGGTCCTCCCCATCCAGCGCGAGGGGAACTGCTACCTATCACATAGGCTGAAGGGGGACTTTTCTGATTTTCAGCTGTATTTGTCAATGAAGGGACAGGAGGTTTGAGCTGCGACAGCCGGCAAGTCTCGTCTTTTGGGATGATGAATGAGGCCATTACAACATTTTAAGCACTATAAATAGAGGTGTTTATGGGGAGGGGGATGGTAGAGATGCATTCCCACTGAAGTGCAGCTCTCAGGGCTGGAGTGGTGGTGGGAAGAGAGGACCTTTGCTGCATTACTCTGATATCTTGAACTTTCTTGTGGATCATGTAGTGCCTCCTGGACCACCATACCTTCACCTCAGCCTGGTGTAAAACTGGCTCGAGTGCATCATACCTTAGGACAGGATTGCCCCAGCAAGAAATTCTGTCCCAGTAACCAATACAAAGACCCTAGTTTCTAATATACTTTAGGAAGTTCTGGACTGAAAGTGAATGCATATTACAGCAAGTTGTACAACATAAAATATTAATTCAGCATGTATTTTATATAGCTCTGTTATTTATTAAACATTTAGTGATTATTACTTCATCATGCATAGCAAATCTGTATAAAAGCAATGGGCTTGGTTGTCCCCAGCTGCCAGGCATACAAAGTGAAATTCTAGTTTTACTTCGACTGCAGTTACCAGATGGATAACGCCATACATTGCACATCTGATTGGCTTTTTGTATATACAGTTATGTGGCCTGTGGGCACAACCATGGGTCCAAAACTGATGTGCACTTTAAAATTTATTCTTGCACAGGAACGTGGATTGTTCAAGGGCAAGCATCAAAATGTTTGTCTACTACAGATCCATTTTGTAAAACAGTTCATTTCTGGGATGGGTGCCTTTTTACACATCTGCAAATTAAAATATGCAAATAAAAACATAGTTCAAAATTAAATAACAAAAAATAGTGACATTAAAATAGCTATACGTAGATACACCAGTAGAAGAATCCAGTGGAAAAGGAAACATGCAGAAGCATTTCCTGAATAATTTTCATTTAGTAGTGGGATGTCCACTCCTACTTCCTCCAAGACTTTTTTGAGCCTACTCAGTCAGCTGATTGTAAGTTTGGATGATACAGATAATTTTACCAAACCCAGTATTTCTCAACAATTCTATTAAATAAACTTTTTTCTTTGCAATCATATATACCTTGTTTCCATGTGTGAAAATGGACTTGTTTACATAGGGTGAAAACATCTTTGTTTGTGAGCAAGTAATTACTAGGTTATAATTTCCCCTTTTGTTTACTGTTTGCAACCTGTGTGAGCCCATCTGATACTAAGTATTATTTTCCTCTCTATTTTTCTAGTCATACTGTTATTATTATCATCATCATCAGATTCAGGGTTAACAAGCACTTCTGTCAAGAAGCTATGAAGCTGGCTCCAGCAGTAGATTGCTATTACATGAATAGTTTGGGAAAGACTGAGTAGATGGCCTTAATTTAATTCCAGGCACACCCTTGCAATGCATTAGGGTAGATGCAGATCAGCTGGAGTGATATGAGCAGAACTTCCAAAATCTGACTTTAATCACTTTGCTTGACAAACATGGTTTGCTGAAACCATGGGAGGTTTCTTAACAGCTGACATTTTGATGGTATCAGCTGCCCAGCAGGATTTGTGTCATTTTATTCAACCTCTTTGAGGAAAAATGCCTGAACAATATGCAGGGATTGCAGTCACTAAATTAGTTGCAAAGAAGAATAATTCACTGAAGAAAGTCAGTAGTGTCTATAAATAAGTGTATGTAACAACCTGTGAGGAAGTTGCCACTTTGATGGCTGGATGACGTAAAGAGAGTCTCAAATAATGTGAGCTTTATTTGGAGTGCATGAAAACCCAACAGGATTTTTTTTTTTATTTGCCACATAAGTTTTGTAGAAAA